>NW_025781700.1:0-41055 GCF_021130785.1 Homalodisca vitripennis | reverse complement strand
CAGAGGTTTTTGAAGTTGCTTATAGCGTTTGCTAAGAAAAGAAATTATTTCTCTCAGAACAAAACTGACTGAAACCAAAATTTCCCAAAAATTAATTGCGCATGTCGAATGTGTTTACCTCAAAGGATATCACTACTGTAACAGCTCTGTATTAGTAGGTCATGAAAAGATAAGAGTGAAATGTGGATCAGGAATGTACAAAGTAACAGAATTCCACAATAAAACAAAAAGTAAAACATGAAATATAAAAATTGGAGTTAATGCTTTTTTTTTGAAAGTTAATATATATAACCAGAATAACTTTAAAAAACATTTGTTTTAAGCTTATCAATTTTTAGGAATAACAACATCAATATTTCATCAATATTATTTTTTAAACATATATTTTTTGAACATTATACGTTCCCCAAACAGATAAATTAGCTAATACAAATCGTATAAATTTTTACACAGTATTTGATTGGCTAGTTTGTTTCGGTTTTTGAGTAGTAATTGAATTGATGGAAAATATTTCACGAAGTTCTTTGGAGAAGAGACGCCTCTACTTTATGAAGACTCGCGTAGCCAGAATAGAATAAGCAATTAGGTGATTACCATAAAACGTCATTTTTAATGAAGATGATTATAGAGGAATACTGAGAAGGCAAAAGAATCTCATTAAATTTTTTAAGATGTTGTTTGGAATTTGTCGGGAATGAATAGAATAAGCCAATAGTCGCTATACACCATAAAATACGTCATTAATGAAGATTATAGAGGAATACTGAGAGCAAATGAATCTCATTAAATTTAAGATGGATTTTGTCGGGGATTAAATTAATAAGCAATTAGTCGATATACCATAAACGTCATAATATAATGATTATAGAGGAATATCTGAGAGCAAATGAATCTCATTAAATTTAAGATGGAATTTTCGGTATTAAGATTATATGAAAACAAACCACAATTACGCTCAAGCTTATATTTTATTGAATTAAATCGTGACCAGGTTACTTAATTAAAACCTGTTCGTTTTTAAAACATACTGTGAAATGGCCTTTTTACGACAAACCAACATTTTTTTTATGTTTTTTTATAAAATTCTGAAATTAAAACTATCATCCATTTTTACTCTGTTTAAATTAATTCTGGTTTTAATAAGCGTTTTTATAGATGGCACTAACGTTGTAAAGTAAGATTTACAAGGATGGCAATGTTACTAATAAAATAAAAAAACACGAGCGAGGTGGCACATTCCCCAATGGAAAGAATTATTACTGGTTTCTAATGTGAATTTTATTTTATTAAAACTACACACACCACACACACACACACACACAACAGCACACACACACACACACAAATCACACACAACATAACAAACATATTATATATATCATATATATTAAAAATACATTAAAAACTTACTAAAAGGGATTGAGCAAAAAACCATGTTAGTTTAATGAAACTAGATGGTTTTTATTAATACCACAACCTTTACAATTATATAAACAGAGGGTAAAAAGCAGTAGGTGATTCTGGAAGAGTGGGAGCCGTTTTACACTAAAACCCGCCTTTATTGGCGCTCAGGTCAGAGAGTAGCAGTTGACATCGTTAGCGCCTTTGTAATTAAGCTTACGTATCCTCGTTTATTGCATTTTAAAGTCGAAAAAACGTGCATTACTTTTCAAGAGTGAGTATAAAGTATGAACTTGCTATTACAAAACGGTTTTTAGTATTTAGTTGTTAGACTTTCATGTGAATGATTAGATGTAGATCAACTATGTTTAGTAAATAAATAGAGAGGTATTGTTATGCTATCTAACTGCTAGCCGTGATAGGTGAGCTAATAATATGTGTGGGAGGAAAAAAATGAAATTTTCATGGTAATTGTAATATATTTATAATCATGTTCTGTCTTTCAGGTACACGTTCTTTATATTCTTGTGGTGTATCACGGCATGTACGGTGAGTACAAGGTATCGTTCAAAATAACTTATATGTTTTAATACTGTTAGAAATATACAGTTGCATATAGTGAACTGTTTCTTACAGCCAGTAGTTTCTAATGGATCACACATCCTCTTAACAAACATTTTAAAATAGTGTACTTGCATTATAGAACTGATTCATGCAATGTTAGAGCGGTCAACATCAAGATAACTGCATGTAAAATTGGGAACCCCCGTGAGTAACAAAACAATTCTCTTAGTGTATTGTACTTGAAACTAAAACAAACATCCGCTGAGGGCATCCAATTTCGCGAGTAGGCAAAAAACTTGGTTATTGGTACAATAAACGAAGCGTAATTTCCAGGCAAAGGAAAATAGTATATTTCACTTAAGGGACACTCGTCTTTGAATTAATTAGTGGCTCTTTTTACGAACACGCGTCATTCATGGAGTACACGAACGTTGCGCTTTGTAAACCCTTAGTTTTCAATTTTTTTCCGACAAAAAATAGATGCGTACCATTTGAAGTTTTTATTTAATTAGATCGCCAAATGATGTGCAGTACAACAAGCAATGGTAATAATATCTGTGAAGAGAAATATGAAAAGCCTGTTTCATTGTTTGTTTTGTTTTGTTTTTATATATTAGCATTATTTTAAAAAAATATTTTAACGAGTTGTTATTTGAAATATTTTGCAATAACATTATGCATAACTGGTATGTTTTACTGCGTTGTAACATTATATTTCGTTACCTTATGTACGTACTGTAAATTTTCACAGTTTCATCCCAGTTATTGTATTTACGTTTATTTTATTTATGTGTTTATTTAATTATTGCAAAAATGTCTTTGATCATAAGTTTTGGTGATAATTATGATTAAGTGAGTCTTTCACAGAAAGAATAAGAACATTTCAAAATGTTAGTTATGTCTCACAATCGCATAGGAATCACAAATCGATTTGTGCCTTGCCTTATACAGGGTGTACATAAAGTCCTGCACGGGTATAATATTTTCTTTCTGAACGATACAGATAACAAAAGAAACAAGATTTGGTACACCAACTACTACACCTAAAAATCTACTTTTTGAAGGAAAACTATCAGTTTTCTGTAATTATTTTTTGTTTATCATGGGTGGACGTCCCGCAAGGATGTCAGAAGGAAATCTTAAATAGGAGCATAGGTCAATATGGACATCATTTTAAATGAACTTATCTAGCAGAGTTTAATACCGCAAACCGCACTCAAAAAGATTGATCCAGTACAAAAATGGACGGCTGTTTCAAAGATTTTACTTGGTTTTACATTTTATTAGTAGCCATAACCCCAGTAAAGCAAAACTGGCAACCAAACGAATACTGCAGCTAACTACTACATTATGCTTGTCAGTTGTACTGAAGTGAATTATTGGACATTAGTTATCCTCAAGGGTTACAAATTTTGGTCCTAATATATTGATAACGGGGAAAACTGATATAACAGTAACAATTATATAAATCTCAGCGAACTAAGACGATCGCAAAACACTTCCTGTTTTCATAAAGCGTTGAACAGTTCTCCCTACAGTTGTTCTAGAAATTGGCTGCCTCTCGTGAAAGTAGTCATTAAATAAATGGCATGCTTCCTCGTGTGATCGTCTGTTATTTCCCCAACCCATCATAAGAAGTGTTATACGTTCACGTTCGTCAAGCGACATAGTGTAGTTGAAGAACTACAAGCAATACGACAAACTCTTTTGTACTAAAGCGCACTGATAAAAATGGATGGACAGCACTACTAAAACAAGAAAACTAGAATAGCCTACTATGAATAGACTGGCTAATAGGAAAGTCCTAACTGCGACCCAAAGATAAGAGATTTCTAATTGTTACTGTTATCAGGTTTTCCCCGTTATCAATAAATTAGGACCAAATTTTGTAAACCCTTGAAGATAACTAATGTCATAATTCACTTCTGTACAAATGACAAGCATAATGTAGTAGTTAGCTGCAGTATTCGTTTGGTTGCAGTTTTGCTTTACTGGGGTTATGGCTACTAATAAAAATGTAACCAAGTAAAATCTTTGAACAGCCGCCATTTTGTACTGGATCAATCTTTTTGAGTGCGGTTTGTGGCATTAAACTCTGCTAGATAAGCCTTAAAATGATGTCCATATTGACCTATGCTCCTATTTAAGATTTCCTTCTGGACCTCCTTGCGGGACGTCCCCATGATATTACAGAAAACTGATAGTTTCCTTCAAAAAGTAGATTTTTTAGGTGTAGTATTGATGTACCAAATCTTGTTTCTTTTATCTGTTATCGTTCAGAAAAATATTATACCCGTGCAGGACTTTATGTACACCCTGTATATTACTTATACTATCTTCATAGTTTAGTTTTAATGATGAAAAAAACGAAAACTAAAAATTAATATTTATAACTTATGACCATGTTACTAAGAAGCAAATTCCTAATCTTTCTTGGTAACAGGATCACACCAACCGTGGATATTTAATCCGGAAGGAAGAGATTTATGAGAGCCTGTAAAACTCTGATCGTCAGTAATTGAAAGCGTTGCAACCTTCCTGGCGCCAAAAACTAATTGAGTTTTGGTCCAACAGTTGGCTCGGTGTTATTTTTCAAACACCCCTTCTCTGTACTACATTAACTCCAGTAACTATTTCATTACAATAAAAACTATGCCTACCGTTTTCTTGTATATTATTTATATTTTAGTTTACCTCAAGTTAAAAAAATAGTTATGAAATCATTGCTTACTTAACCCGTTATCAGTCTCATTGTTAGGATTAATCTAATAATTTGAGTATATTTTAAAATAAAACGTTTATTATTAACGGCTAAATTTGTGAGGGCGCTAGCTTTTTCGCCAAGGTTACTGACCGGATGTTGCAAAGCAATAATTTACTTGGGGTGGGGATACACACAGACGTTGTGGAAGGGGTGGTTAGTTTCGTTCTAGGCGCGGGACCGCTCACGTCGCTGTTTCCGTTAGAATCGATCTAGCCCCTGGCATCGATCGCGAGTGACTTTTTCTTAGACTATGCTTAACCTATACGAAGTATTTTAGTATATTTAGTTTTAGTTTTAATTAAATACTTTTGGATTTTTGTGTTATTTGTTTGACTCGAAGTTTCTGTTAAACTTTACTGTGTGAAAAAAAACTATTACTCACGACTTATTTATGAGAATACGGAAAAACAATCAAAGACATTTTGTCGGAGGTTAAGAGACCTGATGATGAAAGTTTTAGTGTTTTCCATTATGTGATATCAATAAATCCGATGCCACTAGTGAAAATTTCAGTAATCACAGAACAGATGGAGAAGAAGACGTGGAAAATGATGAAGAAAATTTTGGGTAACAGAGGAAAATTTACATATTGTCCCTATGGCCTCAGGTATCAAAAAATACTTCTCAGTATATTATAGGAATAGATAATGTTAACTAAGTGGGATATACATGTGCCAGAAACTACTAAACCTTCCCATAAAAAAAACATTGTTACACAAATACCAGGAGTATAAAGTGCCGTCGAACAGTGTAAAACTGAGGTAGACACCTGGATGCTTTATTTTTCTGATGGGACTATATCTGATTTAGTATATTACACAAATCAGCATCTGTATTATTTTGAGGTTGAAATATTCTCAAAGAGATAGAGACTGTCCTCCTATCGATTTTGAAGAAGTTTCGACATTCCTATACATGTTTTACTTGTTTAGTACTAAAAGAGATCAATATTTAAGCGATGAAATGTGGCGTAAAGATCGACCTGTCCCAGATATCTTTGTTGCCACAATGTCAGAAAATCGTTTTCATTTGCTTGTTAGAGATATTGTTTGTTGTATGTAGAATCTAGGAGCATATTGTTTGTTGTTAAAAAATACAAGGGCAGCCGGACATCTAATTGACAACCTGGGCCCTAAAAGACAAATATCAAAACATTTTGTAAAAAGGCAGAAAAACTACAGCTTGGGTGCTTTAAAAACAATCGATTTTTTGTTGGAGCCTTTCTTTGGAAGTTGCATGTTTGGGGTATATAAGCCTAACAAACCAGTTAAGTATCACATAAAGATTTATGCGTTGGGGGATGCACATATGTTCTATACGTACTATATGGAAATATACCCAGCAAAGCAGCCTCCAAGTAGATCATACAATTTATATAACAGTGCTTGCAGTGTTGTAAAAAAATGTGCACATCCCATTGATAATAGTAGCAGCAACATTACAATGGATAAGCTATTTCTTCCATACCACTTTTTAACGAGTTTTTTACATATCATCGAAGAACAGCAATTGGTACTTTGCGAAAAAACCAGCATCAATTACCACGACTCTTTCTATACAGAGATCTTCTCCATCAAGTTTGTTTGAATTTAGCAAATCTCCTAATAAGTGTACCATAGTTTCCTACATTCAAGAAAAAGAACAAGAAGAATGTTATCTTGATTTATAAAATACACATAGACGAAGCAATTAACGAGGCAACGTAATAAGCACAAAAATCAGTGATTGTAACAGTCTACAACATTACAAGGCGGTGTAGTCGTTGTGGATAGACCTGAGTTAGAATACATCAGAGGATTTGAGCAATGTGCACCTCAAGCAACACCTTCTAATGAAAAGGTGTGCTGTAAGAACTGCTCTGTAAGAAAAAAAAACAGATTTACCCAAACCCAATGCAATGAATCGGTAGCTTTGTACATAAGGAACATGATTATTCAGTCACGGTTGTTTATAGTGAATGGGAAAATCTAAGAATGAACACAGATGAGTAAACATACTACCAGAATATACTGTATTTATTTTTAACCTTCCCCGTACACAACATATTTCTAAGGTATAAAATACAAATTTAGTTTAGTATATGTGGAACAAGTTATCGAAATAATTTGATGTATTAAATCCATTAATTATATCGTTTTATTACAAAATATTGGATTTTATTACCTTATTTAGAAAATTTCAGTTAAATACATGGAAGTAAAAAAAAATATATAACTAAATCAAGAGTATAAGATATATGTTACATTGAACCTAACACCTAGATGGTGTGATTTTTCAAGGCGCGACCTACTGTAGGTTAAATCACGCCTGTTTTCTAATCTTGAATATCAGTATTCAGGATTTATATTTTTTCAGAAATAAAATAATATTCTAATCAGGGGCTTCTTGTTATTTTTAATGCCTCATTTCCTTAAAGATAGTATTAAACACTGTTTTTTAATTTTTCCCTTACCAATTTCCAATCTTTGTAAAATTGTGAAATTGTTAACTTATTAAACAATACTGTATATCTTCTCTAATAATTTTCCTACTTGGCAATTGAATAGGGCAGACCAAAAAAAACTAAAAATCGATAATAAAAAGCTAGGTACTATCTAAATACATAATTATAATAAATATAATATAGTTAACATGCTTCTCAGCACTCGGCTTGTAATTTTAGCTGGAAAAACCCCGAGAGCGCCGCAAGTACAGAAGTTTGCTCAGCCGTAATGTACTGCCTTTGCTTTCCTGATTTATTTAAACAACTTTTCAAAGAAAGCTTGCGTGTTTTCGAGACACGTAAAACTTCTAATTTTAAAACCGACCGCAAATAGCAAGTATTTACAGTTTGAATAGCTCGTGCTTTCCTCTTCCCTGGTTATAATGTACAGTATAACAGACAGTTTTCCTAGTTCAAACTAATATTTTTTTAATAAACTATATTCATTACGATACATTTATATAAGTATAAATATGTCATTTATATTCACCATTAATTGTAAATTATTACAAGTCACAATTAATTTAAAGCATCCATAAACAAATATTTTATGCATTTGCACAGTTAGAAATATCCTTAATGTAAATATATATTTTTTCACTGACAATATTAGTTAGTAATTATTAAAATCTACAGTCGAAACAATTATTTTTTATCAATATTGACAACTAATGTATGTAACATTTCTTCAAAATATATTATTGCTTAATTTTTTCTTAATTCTAATATGGCCCAAAGGAAAACACTTATCACCATGAATATAAGGAATACTTACGGGATTATTTATATAAAGTAAAAGTTTTCCTATATGCTTTTCAACTAAGAAACTGTAGTCAGGATGTATAATTTAAATAATATGGATTAGTGTGAGATTCCTTGCAATTGCCCAGTTCGTTGAAAATACCATTACGTACAAATGTAAGTTTATATGCGTAATATAGCCGTAATAAACTGAAATCTAGATTACATATTCTTATAATTTACTGGTATTGTTACTTTATGGGAAAATATTTAATAAAACTTAGTAGTCTTTCTATTTTTTCTACTTTTTGAACCCGTTTAGAAGGTTGGATTCAGTGACTTTGATACACATTATTAAATTCATATCGTTGCCGTTCATGCAAAATGTTGTATGTAAAAAAGTGTACTTTTCAGGAAACAAAAAAAACATGATAACTTTTAACGTAATATAACTATGTGGTTTGTAATAAATAAATGTATGTTTAAAATGATATTGGTTAAGCTCAAATATATATAAATGTAATATAACCATTTTTCTTAAGTTTAAGTGAACATACGACTTTTTGCAGTTAAAATCGTTTATTCGGGCTAACATAACGTATTTTGCATTACAACATAGGACATTTTGCACTTAATGTAGACTTAAGTCAGACTTAAAACGAAACATAGGCCATTTTGCTTTGAAACATAGACATTATTTTGTGAATTATTAAGGTTTAAAAAAGAAAACAGATACATAGTTTTTAAGAGCAATACAGTTTTATCGATACTTACTACTCTACTAGAATTAGTACTTAAATGCACAAACAAACGTAATATTAAATAGAATAGGACACGTTGAGAAATGTTTAGTATTTTGGCCATATTTACAAATTTGATCTGCATTACATTTACTTAAAATAATTATTGCAAGTTAAAACATTGCTATTTTACAAGTTAAAAACATGTCTGCATTGGCTTTTGTCATCGTTACACTCGTGGGGAAGTGTATCATAAAAATTATGGTAGTCCTCATTAATAACTTTTTTTTTAAATACTGCAAATCTTCAAACTTTCTTGTAGTAATTTTTATTGGCGACTTGTAAAGACTACATAAATTTTCAAAAGCAGTATGTGTTTTGGGTCGTCTTGGAAGGGTTTGCCAATTGTCTTCCAAATCGAGCTTGAAGTAAATGCAGCCTTTGAAATAGCGAAAACGCACACACATCAGAGACTATGGGATCACCTTTCTTCATGCCAGGCCGCACACTAGTGTAGTAGCCATTTGAAAAGTCAATAAAATCAGTGTACTTCAGTACTACAACATTAAACTCTGTTGGTTTGCTCCTTGCTTCTCGAATCGATCTGACAGTCAAAGGGCACGTAAAACTCCTTTCCTTTAATTTTTTTCTCGATCTTACTATGGACCGAATCTACCTCCATTTGTGTATGTCCTACTTCAAGGTATTGTTGCTTTATTAACATTTGAAAGGTGAAGTAGTGCATTTGAGACCTTCTCGCACCTATTCTGATACCCGCACCCATCTGACCAAATTATGATTTCAGAAAGGGTTTTTGCACAAATTTCTTTTTGTAAGAATTTGTACAGAATGGAAGCAAACACATCACTTTCTAAGCTACCATTGGCCTCATGCCACAAAAAACAATTTACTTCTGCATTTTTCATATTATAAATTGTATAATTATGCAGTTTTAGTTTAGTTTTGTAGTATGCAGAAGAACTCATTATGTTAGGTAATAAAAGAACGGCTTGAACATCAACTGTGTAAACGCCCAATGATTCGTTACTTAATGCTCTTTCCTTATCTTTCTCCTTTTCTGCCCTGGATTTCTCTTTTTTATTTTGATGTATTTTGAATTCTTCATCAGACACAGTTCCTAGTTTATGCTTAATGCATGTTTCACATTGGTCTTTTTTGGGTTGGTAGAGATCAATGTTAAGCTTATACATAACCCTAGAAAATACTGACCAACTAGCACTTCTACTGTTGTCAACGCAAAAATTTTGCTTGTATTCCTTGAAGAGCGCTACTTTACTTGCCCATACTGGTTCAAGGTAAAGTTTTTGGCTTGAGGCCCTGCAGTAGTGGGACTCCATCTTTGGGAGACTATGGAAGAACTCTTCTACCGAGCGAGACTTAACATCCTCTGAACCTCGCTTCTTCTTAGATTTTGCAACAGGAATGACAGGATTATTAACATTTAATGGTTCAAAATTGTATTCCTCTAACTCAGTATTATCATGTGACAGTTCACGAAGCCATGACTGAACACTTCTTTCACCCACATCCAATGTGTGTAAAAACATTTTCTTGCAAACATTAATACGCATGTTGTCTTTGATTAGATGATATTTGTATGTTACATTTCTTTTAGTTGAGTCAGTCAGAATAGATGTTTTACGTCTTTTAGTAATTTTCTTTCTTTCTATCAAAGAGAAGATGTAGGCATTTCTACCAGACCAATCATTTAAAACTTTCCAAAAATATTTAAAGTTTTTCTTTCTGTCTTCCTCCTGCAGACTTGAACATGACAAAGAGTTGGTATTCTTACTACTCCACTTACACGTACAGCGACATTTCATTTTCCTACCTTCCTTGTCAACACTCAATGTAAACTTTCCATTATTTTTTTAAGCCCTTGTAACTTTCTCCCCGCATCCTCTTTTCTTTGTTGACTTGTCTTTGCCATTGCTGTGGATTAGATAAACCTTTCCGACTTCTTTTACGTTTCTGTTTTATCCCTCTTATTTCTTGCCCTCGAGCTTCATTTCTATTTTCTTCTCCTTCTCTGTTTTCAACTACACTATCTTTATTAGTATTCAGTTGGGTATCGCCTGTTAATATTTGTTAAAAAACTACTGTTTCTTTTTCTGTGGCTGCTTTCTGGTTCTTGTCCGATTTGCTGTTGTTTTCCATAGTTTGTTACTTTCTGAACTGCTACGTGTTTCAGCAGACTTACTTTATTAATTTTCTTCGATCTTCTTTTCTTTTTTGGTTCCTCATCACTGCTATAAACCTCACCAAAGTCACTACTGGGAGCGTAGTTGTACTCATCTGAATCCGAAAATAAAGGTCTGTCACTATCTGACAATTCTTTGTAGTTTACAATTTGGCAGAGTTTTGTTTTTACTGTATTTGAAGTGTTATTTTCAATATTGGTAGTAGGCTTAGGACTTACAAAATAAGTATGCTCGTTAAGGTTTGTTGTACTGTTGTTGTCGATGTTCACAATACCAAACTCACGGTCCATGGATTGTCGAACCTCTGGTGAGACCTCATTTTCTGCCAACGCCAGTTCAACTAAGCGCCTGCCTCTGAGAGCCATAATTGATAATCTGAAAGAATACAACAGATGTAGCCTAATTAGTGTAGTAAAATACTAATTAATTTTACTGAGAAAAAATGTAACTAGGGATAAATTATTATCTAATAGCCGAAAAATAAATATATTAACATTTAAAAACAGTATTTTAGGGTATAGCCAAAATATAGTTGGTTACAAAATGATAAGCATAGTGAAACATTCAGAAATATTCAATTTTACTGATACTTTGATTTTATACGATACCGTTATGTCAGGATATGCCAAAACCGCGACCAGTTATCTATAATAGGCCTAACTTAGGTCTCAATAGCGTTGTGAATTCATTACTCTCTAAAGTTTTGCCCCATATATATTATCGTAATGTACTTTACAGTATCTAAGTTTCAGTTAGATATAAAGTCTTGATTAGCGCCTAAAACTTTTGATAAACTAATCTAATAAACATAAATCCTGCAACAATCAAACCCAACAAGGTAATATAATTTTATAATTCCTTATTAAACGTTTAATAAATTCAAGTACAGTTACAAAAACTGTAGGCCTAAAATAAATTTAATTAAGATTAGGCCTAGGATAAATAAGCCCAATATACTTAAATAGTATAACTAAATAAATAGATGTAACTGTAATATAATACAACATTAAGTAGTTTAAATTAAGATTTTAGAACTACATAATCATTTGATTCAAAAAGTCTTAAGTATGAATTGAAACAAGCCTTTTTACAAGAAAAACTTACGACATTTTGCAAACACTTAATAAAACAATTTACATAAGTTTGTAAGTAAATATATAACGCCCCAACACATTGGCAACATTAGAATCCTATAAAGAATCCTTTTTCAAACCAAATCAAACTAAAAATTGTTTTTGTTGCAAAAATATTCAACAACCATAACCTCACTTTCACTGACAAATTACTTTTAGATGTCAAATCGAGCATTATTGTTATAATTTACAGTAAAAACATTAATATATCTGCCTAAAAACAAACCAGTGAACTTTTAAGAAACAGCAGCTGAGTAAAAATAAGAAATAATACTTTATTTCACTTACCTATTATTATGTTAGAGCTGAGTTGCCAATCAATCAACAATCCAATGACAACATGAGACAATTTGCAGGAACAGGTGGCTTGACATAAAAACATATGGCATTTTTGTAATATAAGGACAGCTCTTTTTTCTATTGGTCAAAAACATATGACATTTTGACACAAGTTCCGGATAGTGAAGTCAAAACATATGATGCAATAAAAAAAAAAAAATGGAAAATTTTAACATAAGACATTTTGCACGAACGGCAACGATATTAAATTTTCCAACTTCCAGGTCTAATCTGATATAATATTGAATTCTGGATGAAAGAAATCCTGAAAATTACATAGAACCGGGAACCTAAGGAGCTAACTGATCGGTCATGGAGGACTTCGTGCACTTCCCGGCCACCAGTATAGGGTAGATATAGACGCTAGGGATGCTAGAGGCTGCTGGTTGCTTTTGTATGTGGTATACGTACAGACAGATCAGATCCAGGGCTCGAAGAAACATCACCACGCGTAGAAGATGTAGGCTAATAGTTTGCTTAATTATAATGCTCTTATAAGAATTATATCTGCGAAAATGCTGAGCTAAATGCAATATTAATTTGCTCAGTCACTGTGTTACCTCAAACAAGATTATTGATGCATAATTCTCCTAATAGAAATGACAAGTACTCATGAAGGGAATAAATAGAATAATCGATTAGTGGATGTACACGTCACGTAATTAATGAAGATTCGCGATGGATTCTGACAGTGAAATGAGTATTAATCAATTTACCAAGGAATTTGTTTGTAATGCAATATCAGAGCAATCAATTATTATGCTCAACATAGTTTGTAACCACTTTATAATAAACAGCTTTTACTCAGTTAAACCTGTTCGTTTTAACGACTATTTTGTTGCTTTTACGAAACAGTAATTACAAATTGTGAAATCAATGTCTAACGGGTGTTACTCTATTGGCACGTAAATAATCCCGTTTTACTAGCGTTTAAGATGGGATTAGCGCTGCACTGTTTACGAGAGGCAATGTTAAAAACGCGCTTGTCCATGAATAGAACATTGGTAGCTGTTCTATATGAATTTCATTTTATCAAATGCATATATTTTTTTCTTAAACAAAACCGCTTTTACAAATTAAATTTATAACGTTTTAATCGGGTCAGGGATAGTTTATATAAAAATATATAACCCTAAGACACCGGAATAGAACAGTCGAGAGGGGTAAAATCCAGGGTTCGAAAGGGAGAGGTAGTTTCCAAGTTCAGCTCAGAACCGAATTAATGTAAAACCAAAAGCCGAAGCAAACACAGCACCGATGATCAACGGATCAACATGCTTTCATCATTGCAGACTCGGAAACGAAAGGGAATAAAGGGAAGGCGTCAGCATTTGCTTTAGGATGACTGTTCCACCACCTAAAACGTCCCCTAATACGACAGTTGTTAGTTCAAACTGAAGCTAGAAAACGAGGAACGCTGGAGCCAACTTACGTCAAGCGACCCAGCGGCCAAAAAAAAAGAAATGACAGCTAAATAAATCTAAATGCGAAACACTAGTTCGCTCGAAATCACACATAGCTCGACTAGTGCTCGAAAGTAAGGAACGCTGGTGCCAACGTACGTCAAGCGACCCAGCGGCCTCGAAAAGAATCGATGAACTAAATAAAAAACTAAATGCGAACACTAATTCACTCAAAATTCGCAACCTAGCTCGACTCGAGCTCGAAACTAAGGAACACTGGTGCCAACGTACGTCAAGCGACCCAGCGGCCTCGAACAGAAACGATAAACTAAATAAGAGTCTTGAATGAACTCTCCTGTTCTTCCGTCCATTGCCATCTAGTATCTTTCTTCAACAGTCTCGTGAGGGGGGTGGTCAGAGATGCGAAGTTGGGGACGAACCTCCGATACCACGAGGCCATACCAAGGAAGCCTCTTAGAGTTTTCAAAATTGGACGGCCTAGGAAATTCTACAATGGCTCGAACTTTCTCTGGATCTGTCTTAATGCCCCTGTCGTTCACAACATGACCCAAATACTTCAGTTCAGTTTTGCAGAAGTGACATTTGGCAGGGTTAAGTTTCAGACCTGCTCTTCTTAGTCGTTGAAAAACCTCTTGAAGAAGCTCTAAATGAGCCACAAAGTTAGGGCTCACGATAACCAAGTCATCCAGATAGGCAAACACTTTAGGTTCCAATTCTGGTCCAATAACGGTGTCCAAGAGGCGCTGGAAGGTAGCCCCAGCCGAATGCAAACCAAATGGCATGACGCGAAATTGGAACAATCCTTTTCCAGGTACCGTGAATGCTGTCAGCGGCCGACTTTCCTCTGATAAAGGGACCTGCCAATATCCATCTTTGAGGTCGATGGTCGAAATATAGCGGGCTTCCTTGAGTTTTTCTAGAATGGGGTTGATTTGTGGCAAAGGGTAAGCATCCTTCACCGTGACTGCATTTAGACGCCGAAAATCGATACAAACTCTGTATGCACCAGATGGTTTTTTGGTAAGTACAATCGGTGAGCTCCACGGACTCGAAGACGGTTCGATCACTTCAGCTTCGATCATACGCTCTAACTCTGTTTCTAGTACAGCCTGCATTGCCGGATTTCTCGTATAGTACCTTTGTTTAATAGGTGTATTATCGATCAGGCGAATCTTGTGTTCAACTAGTGTTGTTTTACCCGTAACATCATCGAATTTAGGCAACCCCTCTGTTAGAAATTTTTCTAAGACCTCTTGTTCATCTTCTGATAGCTGATTCAATCCGCTAACATCCCCTACATCACTCCTCTTTAAGAAGATATTACGTTCATGTCGCGTCTGGGAAGGGAAATCATATGTCAGCAACCCCAACGATTCAATCGAATCGACACCAACTATCAGGTCCGAAGTAAGTGACGGCACGCAAAGTGCTTCGAACGTATGCGTCGTATCTCTATAGGAGATCAAGCCTTCGAACGTATAATATTCTTCTAACGATGTCTGTGAGCCATCAGCCATCCGGATTTTCATCGGGCGTGTAAATGGTACATTTCCGTTTCTTCGCAAATGCTCAGCTAGTCTCTTTCCCACCATTGAAATCGTTGCTCCAGTATCTATTAGAGCAGAAAATATGCTACCGTAGATTTCTATTTCGATGTGTGGTCTGCTGTCCATGTTTCTGCTGCTCCGTACTGATCCAGAAAAATTCGCTATTGTGCGAAGCCAACTCTGCCAGTCTTCTGGGGTCGTTCTTAATTTCTTCGGTTGGGACTCAGGTGACCCCTTCTCGGCTGAGCCCACCGACCGTTTCCCGTCTGGGCAATTGCAAGCGGTAGTTGCTATACCTTGTTCGCTTACAATAAAAACACCTCAAGGTCTTGGGCCTCTGGCATGGCATTCTCGAAAAAAATGCCCCCTTTTTTCGCAGTTCCAAACATATGGTGTCGTCGCGTATACGCCCTCACCGTGTTAACTGGGGTTTGGAACCTCACGTTAAGCTCACGTTTATCTTTTTGAACGTTAGGTTTGACAATTTTGGTTTCTGTCGTCCGTCTTTGCGTGTGGTCCGCCTCGCCATGAATGGTACAACTCATTTCGTTTTCTATTTGAGCGGGTTTTGTCTTTGTAACGCAGTTCTCGCTAACCGCAGACGCTTCGTGAGATTTATCAAACTTCTTCTTTGCACAGTATGCCGTCTCTGGCACTAGTGCGAGTGACGGCAGTGGAGGAGGCCGGTAAGTGTTTCGGGCCCTCAAATATTCTTCATACTGCTCAGCCTGGTGAATCATATCCGATATGGTCCTACATTCTTGTCGTTTCATCGTAAGTTTATACTCGGGACGCATGTTTGAATATAAAATATTGAGTTTTTCATCTAATGTTAACGAACCTCTTCTGCGCATTAATGTCATTAAAGCCACGACAAAGTCTTTAAATTGCTCCTCTTGACCTTGTGTACGCTTCCGGATCTCGTCATCAAGATTTTGTTTGTATCCAGGAGGAAGAAACTGTGTTTCAAAGTCCCTCCGAAAATCCACATAATTGTCCCATAAGTCCTTGTTGTTCCTATACCACAGGAGTGCAGAGTTTTGGAAAATCTCTGGCAAGGCTATAAGGATGTCGTTTCGTTCAATGCCGTACGCGTCGAGTAGCTCATCCAATCTCTCTAGGAACGAGATCGGTCCTTTCACTCCGTCAAAACGAAGATTCCATTTCCTTACTAGGTTGCATAAGTTAGACGAGTCATTCTGCAGATCGAAACAACCTGGTCGTTTTTGTAGTCCGACCGGATTCGTTTGTGTATACGTCGGAAGTGAATAGTTCGGTAACATCGATTGGTGGCTACGTACTACGTTTGTGTGCGGAGTTCCCATCGTGCCATTAGCTGAAGGCCGGGATTCTCTAGTGGTTTTTAACGATAAAATTATTTCCCTTAGAGTTTTGCTGTCAGCGTTAGGAGGGAGTCCAAGAATTTCACGAAGAGCCATGCTTTCGTTTTGCTCGTTGCTGCTCAGTACCCTATGGGTGTGAGATACGGAATTTGCCTTCTAAGACGCCTGCATAGTCCATCCTATTACTTTCGTTCTCGACCTCGCGCTCTGAAGTCGTTAATTTATCCGACCGTAAAATATGCTACGTATCGTTTTCTTAATTCGTCAACTTTTCCCTCACTATCAAGATTGTATTTTAATAATTCGGTACGTAGTTGGGTTTTGTCTAAGCGATAGACGCATCCAACATATGGGTCATTTTCCGTTGGGGATTTATCTTTTATTGTTTCCGGTTGCCTAGTGGGGACATTAAGTGTGGCCGAAGGTCGAGTTTCTGTTGTCAATGGTACAGGTGTATCTTTATCACCCTTAGTATCGTTAGCCTTATCTAAATCGACCCTTTTGTTTGAGGTTGGTAAGATATAAAATACTCCCAACAGCCAGCGTAAAACTGCAAAGAACTTGCAAAATATAACGTTTTCAAACATTTTAAACTAATTTCCTTAAATAATCAGAAAACTAAATTAAATTTTCAGAAAACTATCGTTTAATTTCGTCCCTGTTCGGGCGCCAAATTTATAACGTTTAATCGGGTCAGGGATAGTTTATAAAAATATATAACCCTAAGACACCGGATAGAACAGTCGAGAGGGGTAAAATCCAGGGTTCGAAAGGGAGAGGTAGTTTCCAAGTTCAGCTCAGAACCGAATTAATGTAAAACCAAAAGCCGAAGCAAACACAGCACCGATGATCAACGGATCAACATGCTTTCATCATTGCAGACTCGGAAACGAAAGGGAATAAAGGGAAGGCGTCAGCATTTGCTTTAGGATGACTGTTCCACCACCTAAACGTCCCCTAATACGACAGTTGTTAGTTCAACTGAAGCTAGAAAACGAGGAACGCTGGAGCCAACTTACGTCAAGCGACCCAGCGGCCAAAAAAAAGAAATGACAGCTAAATAAATCTAAATGCGAACACTAGTTCGCTCGAAATCACACATAGCTCGACTAGTGCTCGAAAGTAAGGAACGCTGGTGCCAACGTACGTCAAGCGACCCAGCGGCCTCGAAAAGAATCGATGAACTAAATAAAAACTAAATGCGAACACTAATTCACTCAAATTCGCACCTAGCTCGACTCGAGCTCGAAACTAAGGAACACTGGTGCCAACGTACGTCAAGCGACCCAGCGGCCTCGAACAGAAACGATAAACTAAATAAAAATTTAATGCGAACACTAATTCACTCAAATTCGCGCCTAGCTCGACTCGAGCTCGAAACTAAGGAACACTGGTGCCAACGTACGTCGTCAAGCGACCCAGCGGCCTCGAAAAGAAACGATAAACTAAATAAATGCTAAATGTAAACACTAGCTCGCTCGAAATCGCGCCTAGCTCGCCTGGAGCTCGAAACTAAGGAACGCTGGTGCCAACGTACGTCAAGCGACCCAGCGGCCTCGAACAGAAACGATATAAACTAAATAAAAATTAAATGCGAACACTAGTTTCACTCAAATTCGCGCCTAGCTCGACTCGAGCTCGAAACTAAGGAACGCTGGTGCCAACGTACGTCAAGCGACCCAGCGGCCTCGAAAAGAAACGATAAACTAAAATGTAAAACACTTGCTCGCTCGAAATCGCGCCTAGCTCGCCTGGAGCTCGAATCTAAGGAACGCTGGTGCCAACGTACGTCAAGCGACCCAGCGGCCTCGAACAGAAAACGATAAACTAAATAAAAATTTAATTGCGAACACTAGCTCTCTCGAAATCGCGCCTAGCTCGCCTAGAGCTCGAAACTAAGGAACGCTGGTGCCAACGTACGTCAAGCGACCCAGCGGCCCTCGAAAAGAAACGAATAAACTAAATAAATGCTAAATGTAAACACTAGCTCGCTCGAAATTGCGCCTAGCTCGCCTGGAGCTCGAAACTAAGGAACGCTGGTGCCAACGTACGTCAAGCCGACCCAGCGCGCCTCGAACAGAAACGATAATTAAACTAAATAAAAAATTAAATGCGAACACTAGCTCTCTCGAAATCGCGCCTAGCTCGCCTAGAGCTCGAAACTAAGGAACGCTGGTGCCAAACGTACGTACGTCAAGCGACCCAGCGGCCTCGAAAAGAAACGACAATTAAGTAAATACTAAATTAAATTACGCCTAGCCCGAAGCTCAGGAACACTGGTGCCAACGTACGTCAAGCAACCCAGTGGCCTCGAAAAGAAACGATAAACTAAATTAAACTCTTCTTTACTAGTAACAGAATCTAATCCTATTCGTACTTATCTATTTTCTTGCTACACTTTTATATCTATAATTATATTCTGTTAGCAGCTTAAGTACGTAATGTCATGTACTTATCCTGTCGTTAGTGACTAGGCAAGTTCAGGTAAAAAGCGTGTTTTGGCAGGTAAATAAGTACCTACTTACTTGCACCTTATCGTGGCGTGTGTGGGGGCGGCGACTCCGACTCGACGACTTCGACTGCAATCACCGACCGAAAGACAGCGACCGAGGAGACAGCGACCGAGAGACAGCGACCCGAGAGAGCGAGGAAGCTAGGCACAGCGTACTTACGTACTGTAGTACTGGAGTCGTCCGCTGTAAGGCGCTTCAGCCCTTGAAGCGAACTCCGGCGGATGTATCCTGAAACTTCCGCGTCTTACCCGGTCGAGCCGGACCCCGCCGGCTGACGTCTCCCACGATGGCGTTGAGCTACTGGAGTATAAATGTAGGTGGAAGAAAATAAAAATCATAACATGTCATTAACTAAAAAATATTCTCCTCTCAAAAAAATAAAAAATGCCTTATTTAAACCCCCTGTAAAAATGACATGTTACAAATTTCAAATTAAATTAGATTAAGTTGTAAATATTTAAACAATGTATAGTAATGAAACTTCAGATTAAGTGCGAAATTGTTGCAAAAAACACTTTTGGTGTGTACCATAGACTGTAATTGTATGTTTAGCCAAAACTTTCTCTCATTCATTCTAAATACCTTAATATAATTTTTTTTATACACTTTTTGCAATTTTAAGCATCTCATGCATAAAAATTTAATAGAAGATACTTTAAAAATGTTAAATTTTATATAAACCAGATTACCGTTATGGTATTTAGGATGAACTGTTGTACATATAGAGACATACATTCATACACGGACAATGTACGAGTATATGAAATCCAATTTCTACATGTCCACGCTTAAAAGAATATAACTGAAAATAATAACGTAAAATCGATTCTCTTCCCATCATTACAAGTATATTGAAAAGAATACAAAATGTAAAGGATATTAAATAGTATCCAATCCTAAATTCCATAATATGGAGTAGGCTCTTTTTATTGCAGAAAAATATATGAAAACAAATTCGATACCAAGTTTGATAATTTAGTCAAAAAATAAGTTCTGTCTCAGTATTAATTTTTGCACCAAATAAAAAAAATTACTTCTCATAAAACTATGCAGAACATTTCTTTTAATGAACTAGGGGTAGGGATGGTTTTTACCACAACCATTGCAATTATAAAAACAGAGGGTAAAAAGTAATAGGATCTAAAGAGGGAGCCGTTACCTAAATCCGCCCATTATGCGCTCAGGGGTAGCAGCAGTTGACATCGTTAGCGCCTTTGTAATAGCTATGTATTCTCTTTATTGCATTTTAATGTTGAATAATGCACATTGCTTTCAGCAGATGTATTAGTAAAACTTAAATGGAAAGGTTTTAACACGTGTTTAGTTTCAGCTAAATAGGGTTGTGAACACAAGCGGGTTATATAATACTGTTTGAGCATGAATATAGTAAATATCGATTTCCGGTAATGTAATTACTTGCTCTTCTTTCAATCATCTTACTATTCTCGTGAGTTCAAGATATTTTAAAAAACTACTTGAATGTTTTAATAATGGTAAAAGTATACCGTTGCCAAGTATGAACTCTTTAGTTTCAAGTGTATCCCATACCTTCTCAATAAACCATTTTAAATAGTATAATACCATTATAGGACTTTTTCATGTGTAGTTTAAGAGGTTTGAAGCTTAAAAAAAACTTAATGAATCGTTGGGAATGTTCATGAGTAACCAGAAAACTCCGTCTATATATTTTATTTTAAATATTTGAAGTTGAAAATCGTGCAATAATATTATGCATAATAAAAACAGCATAAATTGAAACGATTTAAGTGTTTCACCTTTGAAGTAAATTGAAAGTTGTCGATTATAAGTTGAGGTTATATGTATCATACATACAAGTGAATGCTTTAATGAAAGAATAGGAATGTTTTAAAATGGAGTTAATTTATATAGTAGCATAAGTAACATAAATTCATTATTTTTCTTTTTATATTTTTTTGCTCAGTTAGCAGTTATCTCTAGAACACTGTAGTTATTTGCATTCCCTGTAACCTGCTCAGTGAAAAGTGAGATAATTCATTTGTAGAACTTTGTAAATAGACTCCAGAGCCAGCTGTGTAGTTGAGCATGACAGTTGAAGTATGACAGGCTAAGCTTAGAAAACCTATTGATAAGTACAATGCATTTACTAGGTAGAGTACAGAATTGTAATTACAGATCAAATAGTTTAATTGCTCTTGTGCGCCTGGCTTTAAGTTGTAAATGGAAACAACGTGAGTACGCCGCAGAGGAGCTCTGCGATAGGCACTCGTGCAAAGGTTTCTTCTACTTAACAATATACAAATGCTTTTTACAGCGCATGGGTTGCAACTGACCTCCCAGGACATATCACCAGCCGTTACTATCCCCGGCCTTGTTACAACGCTGTGATCCGTCTGAAGGGTCAGTCACCATCCCGCTAAACGCGTCGCCGCCTACATCATGTGCCATGCGACTTACAAGGATGCGATGATCATTCGCCCATTTCCACGAAGGTTAATATTCTGGCCACCCTGTGCCTCTTCTAACACAGATGACCGATGCCCTATCTAATAGTAATTTAAACCAATAATTAAAACTTTTTGGGTACCCCACTTGCCAACAATAGACTAAATTAACAGACAACACTCAATCACAAGTATCAACCACTTCATAATTAATTACTCAATCAACAAAACTCAGCCTGACTACTTCACCAAAACACCTAATTAGCGGCAAACAAATGAGACGAACTGCAACTCATTTGTAAAGAAGAAAAATCATATATCCTCGTTGGAACTGAAAACGGTTTTCAGCCGCAGGAACATTGTTCACTGCAAAATTCCAAATTTATCTTTGGCCAAAGCATTTTGTAGATCCATAGGAGGAGAGGTATCCATTTTTGTGAAGAAAAATTGCACATTCGACTGTTTTCCAGTCAAGGAAATAGTTGAAAAAGATTCTCAAGCAGTTGGAGTATAAATTCACACCAACAATGAAAAAATAATCGTCATTTACATTTTACTTAAACTTAGGTCTAACAACAGGAAACGAAGATGTTTTCATGTAAAAACTTTAATCGTTGCTGACAGAATTTATTACCCTTTATCTACTTTATCCTGCTGGGCCAACTCGATGAACCAAACCCATCTGTCGGCAAAACGCTTAGTCGATATGCTGCACTGCTTTGGCTTGGAGTTACAGGTCAAAACTTCAACAAGAGTAACGCCAACAACACAATCTGTTATTGGCAACATGATTTCCAATCATCCAAATGTAAACAATGTCCGTGATCAACACAGCAATCACTCGGATCATTATGGTCAATCAGCATATTTCCCGATTCCATGAAAAATTAACAAATTCAGAAAACGTGAAATGTTCATCTGAAACGTATTTTATCGTCTAAAAGATGTTATAGTGTCGACGATTTTTTTATTATAGTTGGGAGACCTCCAATCTGGAAAACTGGCACTGGCATTGCCATATAAATGACAGTGTCCACGGCAATAAAAGGTGTAACTTTGTCTTTGAAGTGCGTACGTTTCCATATCCGTAATGTGCTTCCCTTTCTTACCTGATTTATTTTTTTATTATTATTTTTTCGACATACAGATAACATAAACTTTTTAGTACTACTCTAGCCTACGCACAGGCTATGTAGGCTAATTTCCATTGTAGAATATATGTTAATCTGTAATTTATAGTTTAATAACTCATACTTAAATTATATAAATAATATTTATCCTACTACTGTACTTTAAATTTAATTGTTATATTTTATCGCCACTTAAGTAAGTATATAGTAAAAGGGTAATTTACTATTTATCAACTGTAAATAAATCTAATATCTTGGTGTATATGTTTTGGAAATAAAAATGTTTCTATTCTATTCAATTTAAAGACTTTTCAAAGAAAATATATGAGTATTTGAGACACATAAAAACTTGTAATTTATATTTGACCGCAACCACTTCACCGCAAATACCAAGTATTTATAGTTTGAATAGCTCGTGTTTTCTTCTTCCGTAGTTATAAGGTATAGAAAACAAACATTTTATCATAGTGCAAACTTCTGTTGGTTTTTAATAAATTACATTGCAATAAACATAAACTTTTTTTAAATCCAAAACTGAATAGTAGTAATATACTAAGTAACAGAGTTTGACTCAGCTATAATTTAAAATTTAAATTTATAACTTAGTAAAACTTTAAATGTATATAATTAAGTTAATTATAATTTAGATCTTATATATACTATACTTATTAATTACCAAAAAACTTTTAAGCAAACTGGGTCAAATCAAATGAGACTTCCGACATTTATTTAGACATTTTATTCACAAAATAAAAAATAATAACGTAAAAAACTCGATATTAAAATTCGTTAATAGTATTTAATTTCCCGCGCGCACATGTATAGTAGATACGTCATTGGAACATTTATTATATACGGTCTGTTATAAAACCTAACAATGAATAAAAATTCTAATATTTCACGTAGCAAGAACAATACCCATTTAATTACATTTATTTAAAAGAAACTATGTTAGTCTGAGGTAATGTACACAATAAAACCATATTATAATTTTATAAAATTTACGCAATATACGAATTGAAACTGCGTCCATATGAAGTTGAACACTACGTATTTTTACTTCCTATTTAATTTTAGAATAAACTAAATAAATAAAAATATGAAGTGAAAGTAATTTTCACTTTAAGGTACATTTCAACCGAAAATTGCTGTAGAACACTACGAAAATTTAAATACGAAACTTACATATGTTACGTAAAATTCACAAGCTTGATAACCCTAACCATATGTATATGACTTACTTTAAAACAAGATATATTTCTGTAAAAAACATTCTGAGGAATTTAGATCAGTTGTTAATATCAGGCCAACAAATTATTAGCAACAACAATAAATATTAAACGAAAGACTGTTGTGATTAAGTGAATTAAAGAGGATCCAAATCACTTAAGCATCGGTCTGATGGCGTGCCTGACTGCTGAAGTCAATTCAATTCTCACATTGACCGAGTTCGATTAATATCCTCTCTAGTCAACACCAGAATTCTATTGCAACTTCATGTTGACTGGGTGGTAAGTGGCAGTACCGTCAATGAGTGGAAGACCTAATTAAACTTCAACTGATTTGAAAGTTCACAGTAATTTTTTGATTTAAAATTAATTTTTTTTAAAGGGAAGGATAAGTTTTTTAGACATTTAATAGTTTGCAACTATTATATTTGCATTAAATTATCTATTTGATATTGTGATTTCTTTTATCACTAAACGCTGGAAAATTTCCGGAAATGATTATTTTCCCAGTTGTCCTTTCAATAAATGATTTATATTCAACATTTGAGAAACTATATAGATCACATTTATTTTATGCGTCCAGTCCAAAAAGACTAAGGACGGTTGTACTGGGGTCCGAAAATATATTGAATGACACTGGACGATACTAGTTATTATTGATACAAATGTACAGTCAACACAAATATTTTTATCAATATCAACAAAACCATTACTTGAATCGTTCATAGTTTCAATCAAACCCAAGGGAAAAAGCCTTAACAACCTGAATATAAGGAATATTTGTGGTATAATTACTATATAAATAAATAGATGTGGGCACTGTATAAGAGTTTTGCAATAAAGAAAAGAAAAAACTGAAAGTATAATTTACTTAATCACAATTAGTGTAGTATCCTTTCATGTCAAACGACTTTTAACGAGCTCAATAATACCACTCAGTACAGCTTTCCGTTTCTTTTCATAAAATAACCTTAATAAACTGAAAATCTACATCACATTCTTTTAGACTATAGTGGTATTGTTATTATGTGTACAAAATAATTTCATTCAACTTGTTAACTTTAATTAACGGTCTAAATTTGTTATTGATTTGAGCCCGTTTTGAATGAAGTTAACAAATTGATTTAAATTTTGTTTTACTGAATTTCAGGTCATCATTATTGGTATTCAGTCAGATGAAAATTATCATAAGATGATTTAACTATCAAGCCCAATCTGTCATAAAAGTTATTGCTGGTTGATACATGTTCCAACAATAACGTCGAAATCGAGGAACAAAAGGGCTAAGGTATCGGTACTAGTAACGTCTTGCCCACTCCCACTCTACAACAATATTTTGGAAAATAGACGCTAGGAATGGCAACAACTTTATATGCTATATACCTACAGGCAGGATACACCGAAAGTCCCGAAGAAACTTCACCACATATAATACTTGAGGATTAATTAATTTAAACGGGTTAGCTAAGAAAATAATATTCTCCAAGAACATACTGATATAATGTTTTTGAGACATCATGGAACCTCAATGAAGGTACTAGTGGACAGTTGCATTAGGAACGAAGAGAAGGTGATGTTAGCGAATGTGTAAGGTCTATTAAAAACCAAACTAAGAACAGTGTAATTGCTTTTGAATTTATTATTGTATCGGTAACATTTTCTAAAAAAAAGTTGTCTGGTTATAAATTTGAAAATACATCGGTAAAAAGGAAGAAGTATTAAATATGCAAGTGTTGACTGACAGTGTGTTTTGGTTTTAGGTGCTAATTAATTACTGTAAATATCATAAAGTTTCAAGAGTAGTCATGGAAAGGAATAAATAAAATAAACTATTAGTCGATATATGAGTACACGTAATTAATAAAAGATTAGAGAGGAATACAGGCGGCGAAATTAATCTCATTAAATTCTCCATGAAGATTGTTGTTATCCAATATGAAAGCAACCAATTATGCTCAAGCTTAGTTTGTGATTATCGGCAAGTTACTTAATTAAACCTGTTCGTTTCAACGACCTACTTTGTTGTTTTACCAAACAATATTCATAAATTCAGAAATTAAAGTCTAATCGGTTTTACTCTACTGACACGTAAATAATCCAGTTTTGCTAGCGTTAAGAGCGCAATAACATTGGATTTTTAACGAGAGACAGTGTTTAACCGCGACAATAAACTCGCTTTAATATCCTTAACAGAACAATGATAACAGATTTATTGTAAATTTTAATTAAATGCATGCGATATGACTTGACAAAATCGTACTTTTTACGGCATTATACTAGACTAAGTTAAAAATGTTTTAAACGATTGATAGTAATGAAATCTTCAGAGTCGAAGGAAAATAATAGAAATTACATGTGAGGGCTACTTTGCTACCCCCGTTAGGTGTATAATATACGAGTAGACTTTAATTATACGTTTACCCAAACATAAATTTCTTTTAATAACTAAGAAAACCTGGATTATAATTTACTTGTATGTAATTTTAACGCGTCTGATGCGTAAAAACTTTATATTCAATACAAATGATATTATAAAAACCCCACAAATTGTTAGGTATTAATTGGGCCTATCATTTTGATTAAAGAAAAACCCACAGAAAACTAGAACCATATGAGATTAGAGTTCTATCCCAGTATGTTTGCACAAATTAAACAAACATCAAAGAAAATAAAGGACTCTGAGCATGTTCTTTAATGAACTAACCGTTTATTTTTTGCCACAACCATTATAATTATAATTTAAAATAATAGCATTCCTGTATAATCATTGGGTAAAAAGTTTACAGGATCATGAGAAGGAGCCGTTACCTAAAATCCGCCCATTATACTACAGGTAGCGGCAGTTGACATCATTAGCGCTTTGTGTTGGATACGTATTTTCGCTGTGCTATTTTTATTTTGGTTAACGTGCATTACTTTCAGATGAGAGTATTAGTATTGGTATTGTTAGAAGGGTCCTTATTTTCAGACAAATAGTAGTTTTAGCCCAAAAATATTTTTCGACAATACTTGGAATTTTATTCCAGATTTTATTCTGGTTGAGTACGAAATTTATGTAATACAATTACTTGTTATTCTTTAAGTTTTTTTACTTGCTTGATAATACTATAATTATATATTATTGTAAATAAATAACTCTTCTTCAAGCTACCAGGTTTAATGAATTACGTTTCTTTGAAATACATGTTTTTTAAATAGTATATTAGCACTATAGGGCTAGTTATATGTGCATTTTAGAGCTTTAAATCTTAGTAAAACTGCATAAAACTTAGGAATCCCCATGAGTAACCAAGTATTCTTTTAAATATGTTATGAACGTTCAAAGAAACAATCAAAAATTAACTTAGCATTTGGGCACGTACAATTTCGAGAATGTGTTGTTCGTGCAGTTAAGGAAGTACAACTTTTTTTAAGGCAAACAGTATATTTCACTTAGGGGACATTCATTTTTTATTTATTAAGAAATTTGTTTTACGAACACACGACTTACATGGAGTAGGCGAACGCTGCGATTTGTAAACCAGCGCTTTTCAATTGTGTTTCACAAAAAATAGACGTATTTTGAAAGTTACAGAAGTCGTTTTTATTAACTAGATCACTAAAGTAGTATGCAGTACAACAAGTAAAGATAATATCTCCATGTAGAGAATGTCACAAGTCCATCTCTCGTTAGCCTTATTTTTTTAAGTATTTAAAAGAATTCCAATAGAAAAATTTCGCAATAATATTATATATGGTATTGTTTGCATATTTAATTCATAATTATGACACCGTATCTAGTACATACTACAGATTTTCCCATTTTGACCTGTAGTTGTTTTATTATGTTTATTGTTTTCATTTTATTTCGGCCTATGCAGAGTATTTAATAAACTGTATCCCTTCAAAGCCTTTAGTATCACCCGAATTGATAAAAATGTCTACTTTTCCTGCATTTAGGGAAGTTACGCAAACTGTCTCGATTTAACACTCAAAAATGTTCCAAAATTAAGGACGTAAGTGTTAAACTTTTAATTAAACTTAAAGATAATTTTATCATAATTTGAGGTAGTATTTATGATCAAGTAATTCTTCCAGATAGATAATAAGAACATTGTAAAATGTATGTTATTCCACAATGTGAAATTAGACTCATACAAATCTTGCTAAACAAAGCATTAATCCTCAAGATCGTTGTAATTATTTATGACTTATACTACATTCATAGTTTACGTGTTTTAATCATAAGAAAACGAAACAAAAATTAATATTTTATAACTTATGGGATTGTTACAAAGAAGCAATGTCCTAATCTTTCTAACTTGCGTAAAATGTTTAGATGTTAAACTGACTCCCTTCTAGAATATTTTTAACAATTTCAGGCGATGCTTTGTAGTTGAGTCTGAGAGTTGAAATATGAGGGTATAAGAATAGAAAACTTGAATGGTTAAGGTAAAGCTACGCTACTTTGTAGTTTAAATATAACAGTATAAGCTGTAAAATGTAAATTAGTAGTCCAAATATAGGCACTATATAAAGCACAGAATTATAATTAAATAAAATATACTTGGAATTCTCCTCAGCATCAGCTTTTAGCTTTAGCTGGAACAATCCGAGAGCGCCGCAAGTACAGAAGTTTGCTCAGCCGTAATGTACTGCCTTTGCTTTCCTGATTTATTTAAACAACTTTTCTTAGAAAACTTGCATGTTTTCAAGACACGTAAAACTTTTAATTTATACCCAACCGCAACATCACAGTATTTATAGTTTGAATAGCTCGGGCTTTCTTCCCACACGGTTATAATGTATAGCAAACAAACAGTTTCTCCTGGTTAAAACTTCTGTTGTTTTAATTAAGGTATATATATATATTTCGATTACACTTACGATTTTTTTAATTCAAAATCGACATTGTACTACAGAATAAAATATGACCGTAATGACCGAGTTACAGCGTTGTTCTCTAATCAATTATATTTATTATTTTAATTTATATTAGAATACAATTTTAAATGTTTATAATTTAATTAAATGTAATTTTAAAACTTTATATATTAAAAGTAATAAACCATAATTAGGACAAATAATAGTTTTGAATTTAGTTTTTAAATAAAAGCTTATTTCAGACAAAAACAACAACAGTTTTGTATATCCACAAATACTTTAACCTACATCTTTTGCAACTAAATATAGTGCTGGTATGATAACAACAGTTAGTAAGGTCTGCGTGATACGTACAAATTCCAGAAATTATTGATACAAACTGCAAATTATTGATAGGCATATCGTTTAAAATGAGTTTTAACTACGATTTCAATATGAACAACAAGATGAATAGTTGCCTGTCTTGACAATATTATGTTTATAAAAAATAAAGATATTTTTAAAACTTAATGACCGAGATACAGTGTGCTTGCGTGGGTGTGTATGTGTGTGTGTGTGTGTGCGTGCGTGCGTGTGTTGCACGTGCGTGCGTGTGGGCGCGGGCGCGCGTGTCAATTTCATTAAAACGTTTTTTACTGATGCGGCAAATTCCTGAAACACTTCTCATGTTACTTGCAGGGATTAAACAGAGGATGTCTCTTTTACAACGTTACTAATGACAAGTTGGGTGTGAGATCAATTAATTCACCTAACTAACACGAACAAGCTGAGTAGGTAAATGGATATGTCTCTACAAGTGGTTCTAAAGAGATTAGAATATATATTACAGTCCATGGAAATATTCTCAAAAATTGAATCGAGATACATACATCTGATACATACATCTCTTACGTCTCCTACCTATCACTCGAGGAGCTGGAAAGTTTCATTTCTGTCTGTATATCCCCCTGTCTTTCAGCACGATATCCGATAGCACGATAGATATTTTGCTTGAAGCTTTATTTCTATATAGGTAAAATTGAGATCGATGACGGTGCATATCACTCCATAAGATTTATCTAAGAGGTATTGAATATTTGTTCATTGGCCTAATAAGTAACCTATAAAGTTTTAAAACAAACTGAGTTCAATCAATTGGGATTTCTACATGTGACTTATTCATAGAATAAAAGATAAATAATAGATAAAGATAATGGAATTTTGGACGAAGTCATTGAAGTCTATCACTCAACGGGGTAACAAATGATTTCTATTGTCTTTCAGGGACCGACAATTATATATATTGCTTGATCTTTTGTCTGTCTATTCTGTCCACAGGGCATCTCGAGACTGAAATGAGCTACACACTTGCCTTTTGCATGCAACCTCAACGAAGTTTGTTACGCCACATGTTTGTATGGAGTATTTATACCTTTTGTTTTAATTAAAGCGATTCGATCTTATATTATTCGGAGATGGATATGTCTCCTGTCTCTGATTTAAAAAGGTATACAATTATGTATAACAGTCTGTACACAGTTTCTACAATACTGTGCTGCGGCATTGATAATTATTGTTTTCGGACAGTTTAGTTACACCAAATGGGAAATTACGTAAACCCTTTCGTCGTACTTAGAGCCCTCAACTCTAATTAAAGAAATGTTTAGTTCAAACTGCTAGATCCTAAAACATACGAGGTGCGACAATAAAGTAATGAGACTGATGTGAAAAACAATTTTACTTATCGTTATAATCAAGTTTAGTGTTGTATCCTTCAAAGTAGTTCCCTCCTGATTGCAAACACTTTTTCCAGCGCTTCTGCTATTGGTGTTAACATTTCTGGAACTCATCTTCCGTTTATACATTGATGTTCAGTTCTTCTGCAATTCATTTTCACGGAGAATCTTTGATCAGATCGTACGAGTTCACGCACCTTGGTTCGAGTTGACATCGGTCCGTGAGGTTGGTGGTCGTCCAGTGAGGTCTTTATCTTCAAAATTCGTTCTGCCTTACTAAACATTTTATGCCAACGAAAAGCTTGAGCTCTTGACATAAAATCCTTTCTAAAAAGCCTTATGAAGCTTACCATAAATTTTCGTGGCGTTTTCGCTCAATTTAACGCAAAAAAGAAATGGCATACCACTGCGCAATATTATGCGGCTCCGACGAGAGACAAAAACATGTGTTAACTTATTACAGCACAACTCAAAACAGCAGTTGCATTGATGTGTCGCTTGGACTAGAAGCAAGCTTATAGATAAAGGTTAAAGATATTGTACGTGTGCAAGCCTGCAGGTTAGCCAAATCTTGCAAAGAAAATTAGTCTCATTACTTTTTTGTCAGACCTCGTACTCTAAGAGAAATCTATAAATACAGCCATTAACAATATATTATTTGTTACCAAATGTTCATAATTATAATTTTTTAAAACATTTAATAAGAAATATCTATATAATTACAGTATTTGGCAAGATACTATTTCAACATAAAAACACCATGGTAAAACTGAGTACAAATAAATGTAAGGCCTTAAGGGGAAGGCGGTTAACCCTATCTTTGTAATGTTAACATAGGATACCATTATCTCAGAAAACTAATGGACCAATCAACCTAAATTTTTTTATACAACATATATAGGTATTTAAGCAACTACTGAGTTTTTTTGGTGCTTGTATCTTAAAAAATAAATTTTTTATGATTTTTTTTTCAAACCCATATTGAAATATCAAACTTGGAATTTAGAATATTTTTTTTAGGTACCTAATTATAATAGGAGGCATCTCAAAAAAACTCAGTAGGTGCCAAAATACCTATATAAATGTGTGTAAAAGTTTCAAGTTGATTGTCCAAGTAGTTTTCTGAGAAACGTGTACCTTTGTGTGGCAAAAAACTGTAAAAAAGTAAATTTGCGGGAAATCGCAAAAAACACGAATTATAATGACCTATTTTAGCTATGTTATATAATATATTTTTACACTATATATGATATGTAATTGGTTTTTTATAATTAAATGTGATCTTTATATTAATAGAATAGGCTATATATGCTTTTAATATTTTAGAATTATCTATATTGGAAAATTTGTATATCAAAAGTAAACGCGATGCGGGTTAGGCCTATAGTCATAACGGAGTGAAAGATAATACAAAAAAAAAATTAATTAGGCTATATTATTTCAAACATTTTTGAGTTTAGAATACATTTATAAGAGAAATAACAGAGAAAATTATGAAATAGAACTTATACCCAGCCACAAATAGAGTAAACAATAACAAAATTATATGAAAAAAACATGCAATTTATTTACCGTAGCATTAGTGCATTCCTGGATCATATGCAGGCTCCTCTTCAAAATCCTCCTCAATCCTTCTTTTTAAATTCCTGGTTTGTCTCCTTGCTTGTCTTTGAAAGTCACTTATCGCACAATTTGCTCGTCGCACTCGCTCGTAGTCAAAACTTTTCATTGCGTCAATTGTCCTCTTGCAAGGTTCAATGCCTACTGCTCTAAGCATTTTGCATTTTGCTATGTTTGCCATCATTTAAAAGTAGAAATAGCATCATAAGCACCAAACTCAAGTGTGTTCAATGTCACAAAATCTTTTTTTGGCACTCTAGACCAGATGACATTATTGATGCTTTCATTGACATTCTGCGTCTTACCGTGTAAACATTTTCGAAGAAGGTCAGGATTTGCTAAAGCCTGAAAGATTGGTTTCAAGGCTAACATTATAGCTGAAGGAATGCTGTTCTTATGAGAATATGGCTCTTTAGTGTGCTTTGCCTTGTTGTATTTACACCATGTATTTTCTCCTGACGGGCAAAGGCCATGCTGAGGATTGTCGTCCGTCGAAAGTTTATGAAAATATATGGCCCAAACCGCTGCCTTCATGTTCTGTAGGTTATCAGTATTTTTCCTAATAGCATTTCCATAATAGGTTTGCAATTGATCAATTATGCCATCTGTTAGTCTATTCTTTCCACCTAGTTTGCCGCCATCAGAAAGTGTTACGCCTTTTGAGTCTCTTTTTAGTTTCCTTAGCCTAGACCCCATTCTCTTTTGAATATGGCCTATACACTCCAGTTTCTGTATTTCCACTTCACCATAAGGTTTACTGTCTGCAATAGTTTTGAAACTATTTGTATCTCCATCACCTAAATACTCTAAGTACCTAACATTATACTTATTTTACTGATCGGTGAAAAATAGCTAAGGCTCCAGCTGACTCCATACCTCCGCTCGAGCCTTGATAATTTGCCGAACAAATAGCCTCATGTTGTTGTTTGTCCAAACAATTACTCAAAATTTAGATAACACTTCTATGTCCATAACTTTTCCTGTGTCAACACTTGTACAAGTAAACAATTCCGTTTAGAGAGCTAAAGCCACGCCGTTGCCAAGTGCCATCAATACCTACTTTTAAGTCGCGTTCGTTCTTACCTAAGGTTTTATTTTCCTCAACAGCCTCATCCACAGCAGTTTTCATGGATTCATCCATTACCTGTTTAGCCTTGTCTTTTAAAAATTTATTATATCGAAACGGTTTTGTTGGAGGTTGCGGAAGATTCATTACGCCACATAACATTTTGCCTGCAGCCATACCTTTCCCGATAGACCTCAGTCCATACACTAGTCTAATATTTACATCAAATAGAGTCTTTTTTTCTAAATTAATATTCCTAGAAACTATTAAATTTATGTACATATTTACAATGGCAACAATAAAATCTCCATTCTCAAAAGCCAGGCCAAAATGTTGAGCAGCACGCACTTGTAAACCACTTTTCTTGCAATTTTTACAAAGTGATGAACTAAAAAGTTGATCTGATAAAAATTTGCATGTTAATAATTTCATTGTCATAGTTTTCATCACAATTAAACATCTCATACTTATCTATGTTTATTTTCTTTGAAGAGCTTGACTGAGATTGTGTTGACATTTCAGGCCTAGGGGTAGACTCATCTTTTGACATCTCATTAGGGTTAGGACTGGCTGGTTTTCTTTTCCTACCACCAACTCCTTTACGGGGTTTAGCATAACTACTTTTAACACGAGGCATATTTATACATAAACAATCTTGTTAGCCAATAATAAATATAAATTACTAACTAACACTCACTATATCACTTCACAAAGCACCAAAACACTAAGCAAAACAATAAACAAACAGTATATAAAGTCAGAAGCAGAACTCAAAGCTGATGAAATAGAAGTTAGTTCAGGCCTGCCAACACAACAAAAGCAAATTATAGCACACAAAAAATAAAAGGTCATATGTATAATAGTACATGTGTGAATAAACGCAAGCGCTGTCTGTCACAAATTTCTTCCTGAAACATGATGTAAGCATATTTTAAAACTTTTTTTCTGTAGGTTTACAATTTTCAAATATACATGTATTATATATCATTGTGTGCAGAAAAAGCCGCTTAACATTTTAAAAAAAATAAAAAAAAATGTGAAAAAAAATATTTTTCTGGGGTGGTACCGCCTCCCCTTAAAGAAACATATTTTATTACTTACTTAATTCAAGGACAAAAGACATAATTAAAAAATATGAAGTTAAATTAAATGATGAGCTGATTTTGACTATGAGATAAATTGTATAAAATAACATAATTAAAACTATATAAATCGTATACATAGAGTATATGGCGTTATAAAATTGAATAATAACTTTTTATATCTATAAAAAATTTAAGGTAGGATGGATATTTTCATCAACAGAAATGCATGCGAGTTGTTATGGTTAGGCTTAAGAGGCTAAAGAAACTCACTTACTCACGCCAAAGCGTTCAGTTAATGATACAAATTTAAAATATTAAAATATTAAAAATTAACGTATTTCCATTTGACCCAAATTAACATTTCTGACACATTCTAAAGGAATTCGGTAAGTTAAAACCTTGATATCAGGTTAGCAGATTATTGTAATCAACCATAAATAATAGAATAAAGACTAGTGAAACTTTGTTACTTAAAGTGACTCCTTATCACTTTAATCATCGTTCTGATGTTCTTGCCTTATTATTGAATCTAATTGAGTCTTTGAGTTTATACTAATATGCTCTGTAGTCAATACAAAAATGCTCTATTAACTTCCATGCTGACTGGTCGGTAAGGGATAGTAGTGGTTAATGAGAGGATGATGTAATTAAACTTCGTCTAGGTTTCAAGGGTTCCGTTAATTTTTTAAATTGGTATTTGAGGAAATAAAATAAAAGTAAAGAAACATTATTTTCCTTATATATATATATATATATATATATATATATATATACAAAGAAAATAATGATTCTTTACTTTTATTTTTATATATAATTTATATTTCATCATCGTTTTCGAAACGAATATTTTTATCAAAATCGACGAACACTTTCATTAAATAAATGCTTTAAGAAATGAATATTTTTAAATCGTTTGTAATTTTATCTAAGGGAAAAACCTTCTCGATATAAATATAAGAACAATTAACGGGATAATTTATGTAGACAGAAATTTATGTGAACGCTTATAATGGCTTTCCAATTAAGGAGTTAAAGCATGGAAGTGTAAATTACTTAATCCCAATTAGTGTAAGATCCTTACTTGTGGAAAGAGTTTCAACGAACTCAACACTACAACTCCGTACAGTTTTCAGTTCATACTAAAAAATAACTTTGTAAACTGAAAATCTACATCACACTAGACATAATATGTCGGCAATTTGGAAGAATTATTAAATATACAAGGGCACGTCGTAATCTACATGTACTGACTGATAGAGTACTTTAGGTTTTTAGGACATCTTGTGTAACGGACGTTCGTTTACACTAATTCTGCGAAACCTCTGAATCGATCGATTTTACAGAAGTGTTATATATATGTATTGTTTGGTCAATCTTGTAAAATATAGGATTGTTTTTATATCGATATATAAAACTATAATTTCCTTTTATTGTAAATTTAAAATGTTTGTATATATAAAGCGTTGAATTCACTCTCTTCTAGAGCCTGCATAATGTAATCAACTGTTCTGTGAAAACATAGTTTTATGACAGTAAAAATATATGTTTTGAATTAATAATAACCAAAACATTTGTTTACATTTACTAACTTGAAAGCAGATTAAGCGTGATGAGTAACATCACTTAATATATCAACATTTTCTACAACCACATTTAGCATAGAGCATTTTGCTCTGTTTTAGCATAGAGCATCGGTTAGCAATCTATTAGTACATGTACCCCTTAGGTTGGAGGTACGCCAAAAATAAAAGTGTAATGACTAAAGTTGTTCCTAACGTAGACCTACGGATAATGAATTTGAAGGATTCATAATCAAGGCTGGAAATACTAAGTACTGCCACCGGCAATATACCGTAGGGTATAAGATCAGGAGCGCTCCTTATCCTACCGTCTTACTAATCTAAATCAAGGTCAGGTCGTGCCCTCCCACCACAAGTCACTGTCATCGTTTAAACTGCTATTGTCTTGATTTTTCTACTTTTGCCAAACGTGGTTCAGTGCCCTTCGGTAGCTTTCAGTCGAACTTCGCCTGTAAAAATTTGAACCGCATGTCAGTATGCGTTGTTGGTCTGTGCGTGTTTCACAATTTCGAGACTATTGCCGATGAACGTGTTAGGCGTGCTCTTTACCTTCTGAACTCAACAGTAAATGTTAATGTTGTCATTATACTATGTGTTTTGTTTAAGTGAGATCTACTTTACACAAATATAGTACATCAATTTGTGAATACGTGGTTGAAAACTAGGATATCTGAAAAACTCCAAGCATAGGCGTATCTACAAAGATCTAATTGGTTAACCTACAAATTTTCTGTACCTTCCAGTGGGAGTGCAGGAGCATCCACCCCCTACAGTATAAAAAATTCTAATAATTATTTAAAAACAAATTTAAAGCCGTCTTAGAGCATTTTCTTTATTCTTATTTTATGTTTTACAAAAACGGCTACAATATAATTGAAAATTTGGTCTTTTTGGGTACCGCCTAAATAAAACAAGAGTTTTCAAAGAAAACAAGGTTTTATTATAAAGAAAAACTGAGGACTGAAGAAAATAGCTATATCTTAAAGAACCACAAGACATATTCTCTACCTTTTACCTAATATGTATACGTTCTAAAATAGGATACCAGGATGCAATATATTTCACTTGAAAATTGAACATTTAACTATTTCTTATTTCTAACAATGCATTTCTGATAAAAATTTTTAATATAAATTGAAAATGTATATTTATAGAGGATATATTTACTAAGTACAGAACTAAATACATTTTGAGACATGCAATTAGTTACTATGTGTTGTTTATCCGCCGCCAAAGTGATCGAACAGCTCAGATATGAACAAATATATACATAGAAACTATGAACTTTAAGTAAAAGCACGATATGTCGTTACTTTGGCCGAGGCATATTTCACAAAGTGTGGCGAGAAACACGTAAAAGCGATCTGTAAGTAAATATCAGGCAAATCAAGTAAATAAAATGAACGTAATAAAACTATATGTTTTGGGAGTTATCCCTATACTTGGACTGTTTTGTTCAAAAATTTTCAAACGCTCAGGGTGTTTCAACTAATTTTAAGAGTAATAAAAGCTATCCCAATCCTAAAAGAGTTGGAATTTTTACTTCAATAAACTGAGACCCCTATTGGTTATCACTTTTTACTATAGAATTATGTATTGAATTGTACATTTCTGCATTCAATACTATACTATGTACTACAGGTATATTACTTATTTTCATCACCGTACTGTACTAATTCCTTAAAACCATTAATATAATATGTTTCATATAAATATAGGATCCATTATCCTAATCTTTACAATTTCCGCCGCTTCATTACTGTATTCGTTTGAAAATCAGTGACTAACGTTGAGTCAAACTAGCATAATTTTACTCTCTTTCGATTTAATTCAGGTATTCGACGTTTGTACACGGGAGCCTCAGGGAGATTAAATTAATTTTTAGGTTTGTATGTTTTTCTAGAAATTTATTTTCTTGATGATACTAATATAAATTTTGTTCCGCGTGTACTTGCTGTTCTTCTTCAGTGTTGGACACGAGACAGTTTCAAAGAATATTTTCTGTCAGAGAGCATCTTAACACTTTCCATCTTTATTCAATTATCCTTGCATTAATTTTTCTTTTGACTAACAAAAGTTTGTTTAAAATTCCATAACAAAGCTCCAGTAATAGACATAAAAAACTAGTTTTTTGTAATAGAGAAATTGTTACAATTTATAAAAATTCAATTGCTTTTAGCACTAAATTATACATACTCCTCTAAAATCTAGGCCGTAATGTGGTCGGAAAGACATTTTATTGTTTGTATGAATTCTTGAGTTTATTTAAATATGAGCTATACATTTACTTTCTAATAATATTTTGCTATCATTATTGTTTTATATTTTATTCCTGGAATTTATACAAACAAATCATTTTCTAATATGAAAAATGAAACATAAAAAATACGAACTTCAAGTCAGATATTATTTTAATGACCACGAACTTCCTTTTTTGTGTAGAATATTTTTTTGTGAACATTGGGATTAAATTAGGTTATACAAAATGCAATAGATTTTAAATTGTATAACTTTTAAGAAATTAAATACATATAAATATTTAAATTGCCAAATTAGAGGTTTTGTACAAGTTTTTTTTTTTTTATTTTTTTTTTTTTTTTTTTTATTACTACCACTGTCGGTATTAGTTAATAAAATAAGTTAAAAATATATTCCTAGCACTAACAACCAATGTGATGAGAACTATGTTAAGTCTATTCCAAATCACTCGTCCAAAGAGATTACCGAGAGTCGTCCATAGCCATTACTTACTATATTTCTCGCCCGAAGCGCTGGAAGTGTTGACAATGTATTATATTTTTCAACCTCTACAGACAGACTCGTCATTCCGAAAAAATACAAAGCATATCTTGTGCTTTACTATATATCAGCTGTTATGGTAAAAATTCAAAACAAAACTGGAATATGATACATTGCTTGACAATGAGTATAATTTCAGTTTAACGCATGTTAAAATACACCTTCAATATTTGTATCAATGGGGGGAGGAAGGTTATATCAATAAAAGCCCCCTAGCTACACTTATGGCATCAAGTAAGGTACATACAAACCCAGTCCATCCCTGGACGTGACAGATGGTTCTTCACTTTGAGTAATAATATTAAAACACATCAGACAAATAATTTTATCTTGTCAAAGAAACGAAAATATACAAGTGAATATTTAAATTTTTGTTTCTTATTTCCTGGAGAGTAAGAAAATCCAAAATCCATTATGTGTTGTATGTGGAGTATAGTTACGTGATGGTAGCAGGAAACTTTCCTAACTAATGCGTCTTCTTAACACTAGACACTTCCAGTACAAAAAGAGTAAACTATTTTGAAAGACTCTCTACAGTTATGGAATAAAATGTTAGTGTTTCATCCTACTTAGTGTCAGGTAACAAAGATAATGAAAAGCCTCTTATAGAATTAGCTACCACATTGCAAAAGCACGATAAAAACTACACCATTGCTGATATTTTGATAGCTCCTTCGAATAAAACATTCTGTGCAGTGTATATTTGGTCAAGATTGTGTTAATCAAATAATCAATATGCTGATATCAAACAATACAGTTACACAATAATTAAGTTTGTGAAAAAGATATAGATTTAACCAAATTGTGTGACATATATACAGATGGATGAAAAATCCATGTCTGGTACGTCGGCCTTCGTGGACGTATAAAAATTGTGTTCCCCATCCAGAATGTTGCCGATCTTATTAAAGAAATACTTAATGTAACTGTAAAAGTTGTAAAATGTGTAAAGGCAAACTCGACAATCTCCAGATTATTTAAAGTTCTTTGCTACGATAAGGGTTAAACTATTTTCCTCGCGCCAGCAGTTTTCCAATGTCTTCATTGTCTTCTCAATTAACTTGTTAAATAGTCTACTAGTATAGTACCGATTTATGTAATGTTTTAGAGCTTTTAAAACATAAAAGAAAACTGTATGAAACATTGGGAACCCCCCCTGAGAAACCAAATATTCCTTCTAATGTATTATGAACGTTCACCGAAAACGAAAAAAGAAGCTTTCACTTGGGGGCGTTACACATTGCGAGTAGGTTGTTTGTGCAATAGAGGAAGAGTAATTTATTTAAAAGGAAACAGTATATTTCACTTAAGGGACACTTGTCTCTGAATTATTAACAGACTCGTTTTACGAACACCGCCTTTCATGGATTTTAAAACCTTGAATTTTGTTATCAAATAGTTTTCAATTGTATTGCAACATAAAAAGGAGTGTCATAAAAGCTCAAGCAGTCGCTTTTATTATTTATATCACTAAAGAAGTGGGCAGGATACAAACCAAAGATCACTTCGGTGAGAATGTGATAAGCCTTGCATCACTATTAGTTTATAATTTAGCATTCATAACAACTAAATTCCAAAAGCATTTATTTATAAACCCATAATGATGCCAGCGTAACTTTATAACTTCAGTGTAACTATATTTGCTTTTCGCTACCGTAAAACTTTGCGTTATAGCGCAGTATCCGTAACGATTAGGACTAAATTACATTATTCAACTATATGTATCTAAGAGGGCATATTAAAGATAAAATTGTTAATAAAAACATAGTTGGTCGGCGGATACTGTAGCCTAATTTATTTAGTTTATTTATTAATTGTTGGAATCTTATATATTTCCGATCTGTAACCATTGCAATAAAAATATTTTGGAATTTAGATAGTTTTTAGTGGCCCCAACATTCCGCATTTTACATGTAGAATGAATTCTACATTTACAGTTTGGAATGGCGCGAATATAATTTTAAACTTTTCTTAATAATGTAAAAAATGGGAAATTATACGAGTATATCCTATCCACAATAGCAAAATGATACTTGCAATTATTATGTATCTTTTCACTAGTAAACGTATTTTAATTCTAAAATAAATATATTCAAATACCTAAATTATTATTATTCACTTACAAACTTTTTATTTTTCCCCTTTTCAACTTTTTAGGTAATAATTCAAATTGACTGTGTTGTTTTTTCCATTTTAATTTATTTAAATTTACATCAATTACATATTACAGTTTTTTAATTTTAAACTTTAACCCTGGTAAAATGCGAAAGGAATGATATTTTGTTTGTAAACTTTTTACATAACTCTAAGCCACAAGAGGGAGTTGTTTCAT
>NW_025781699.1:0-18166 GCF_021130785.1 Homalodisca vitripennis | reverse complement strand
GATAATTTTGGTAAGGATGTCACAAATTTATTTAAAATACTATCAAAACATCATCATTCAAATATATAATGTTCCAGTCAACAAAATTCAATTTAAGAATTTAACTGATTCAAAACTAATAGTAGTTTCCCGTGATTACACGGCGTATTTAATATTTCACATTTCTATTTTATTTTTACTTGCACTTGCAAACCTATTTCCCAACATACAATGATCAGGGTCAAACCAAGGTCAAACACAGCAGAGCTATAATTTATTTATGTATCTAGTTTCATATAAAAATATGGTCTATACAAGATTCGGTGTTTTTAGTTATTCTAGTTGGTGAATTAATTAGGGATACAAATCCATTATTAGATAGAAGATTATTATAATTTTGTGATTCTGCGGTATCTACAAAACAAATTTAAGAGTAACAATCTCCAATAAAAATACACGTTATTTGGTAATTTTATTAAGAAGCTGTGTTAATTCGACTAAAAACTGATTAACTGAATATAAATTGTAAAATCTAAACAAACCACAATAATTTAAAGTAAGAATTATGTAATGGTTGATGTCAAAGAAGTAAAGCATCATCAGTGACCATATTCTAGATTGAAGTTGATTAACGTAGAATGCGCATTCAATAAAAACAAACAATACCCACCTGCTCTGTAACTGATCAGTTGCATTTAGCGCAAGCTTTGAAACCTGCAATATTGGTAACAATTTTAGATTCGTCAGAACGTATCCATATATCACTTAAAAATTACAAAGTGGGGCATTTCTGTAATATTATTAAGTGTCCTACAATAAAGCTATTAAAATTACTCCTCAAACTTCTTATTGTTGGTATAAACAAGGTTAAAATCGTCTTTAACAATCTTTACTGGACCGAAAAAGTCAATTAAGGTAACATTATCGTTCATATATCAAACAACAATACACAAAATATCTACAGATTATATAATGAAAACAGAAAAACACAACAACAGGTTACCCACTCAAGAAATCTACTTATATGTACCTGTCATACGTACTTAATCTTAACAAATCATCATAAACTGTTTATTTTTATACAATTTTTCTCCAGCCGATTATCTTTACAAAAAATTTCCCATCCTCTGACCCATACGTAGGCATAAACAGCCTCCTTGGCCTTTTGTTTGAGTTTAGCTAAAAGTTAGTTTATTAGCAGCGCGAAAGATGTTCGTTGATGTAAACTTTTTGCGAACGTAACGATGGGGATTTTCACCTGGTTAGCAGTTAGGCGTTTCTTTCTTCCCTGAATTTTGTGAGAATGATATCCCTGGTGGAACCGCTAGAGAATTGTAACCACAGATCGAGGGGTTGCTAGATCTTGTTTGAAGGAAGGAAGCCTATGGGCGGCAGCGATACTGGGTTCACCTTGAATTTTTTTTTTTTTTTTTCCACCCCGAAAGCTAAACATCCTAACGTCCTTGACGATAGCACAGATGTTCTCCTGGGCAGTTACAGGAATTCCATTAACTTCTATATTACTCCTACGCGAGTATTGTTCGAGTGAACGAACTCTCTCCCTCAGAGTGCGTCAACCTCAGCAGTCATACCATCATTCTTGATACGAAGTTCGATATTTTCTTTTCTTTCACCGCTGCCAGTTCTTTTTTTATGACTTTCCATAAGACAGTTGGAGGTGTCTAATTTATCCGAGCTAAATTTCACAGCTGCAGAAAGTTCAGTCATTTCAGCTCTAATAGGTTTAAGCTCACCAAAAAAATTCGCTCTTACAAATCCTGCATAATCTTAAACCAAGAAATCCTTGGTCGTTTCTTTCCAGACGCACAACTAACATCACTTTGTAAGGACGAAGAGTCGGCACTTTTTACATTTTCCAATCTCGACCGGATCGCGTTTTTCTGTTCGCAACATCATCCGTAATACACGCTAAGTGGAACAAACAGCCACAACGGTCCCGCTGCATCTTTTGTAATATCACCCTTTAACACAATCAACGAGAGGCGATTTGCTACAAACATCACAGAGAGACATAATTAATTCAGAATTTACACATATACATTAAAAATAATAAAGTTATTATAGGTTCACAAACGTGTTCGGGCAAGTAATGGAGTGCGAAGTAATGCAGCGATAAGCTGCCGATAAGGCGGAGCGTCTTATCAGCTCGGAATTCCCGTGCAAGAGCTGGGTATTTTATTTAGTATATATATTATTATCTAGTTACCTAATGAATAGCACGTAACATAATCAGAATAAGTAATATTATATAATTTCAACATGTATACCATTATTAAATTAGGTTAAATATTTTAAACCATACCTAGTATAGTTAACAAAATTCTTTTTGTTGTTGTTACAATTAAGGTTTACTATCCGGTATTTCATTCAAATGTAATATACAATTACATTCAAATCATTTCCGACGAGAAATTTGAGATATATGTACAGCTACAGACTATAATATTGGTTTTACTTATGTTGAATACTTTAAAATAATCTAACTTTTATACATTTTTAAAGTTTGAATATAAGGGTTTTTGCAATTGTCTAAATTAAAATAGAGTTTTCGTATCAAATAAGGGGATGACAATAATTGTTATCTCTTTAACATTTTATTTTTATTTGAACTATGAAATTCAATGTCTTCAGTAAACCACGGCCAGTAGATGTTTCTGCTTGATTGTTGTTACTAGTTGGTGAAAAACAACCATAGCTATTTGGACCCTGACGTCCGCAAGTCTTATGCCTACAGTATATTTTATACATCTGATAAGGAGTTTAGGTATCGTCAATTAACTGATAGTTTCTAATTCCTGATTATGTAAAAGGTCCCAGCATCCTCAAATAAAATTTCCTAATAGTTATTCTTTGTCAGTTAAAAGCCATAAATTCTAATACTATTATTGATCCTCAGGTGTCTGACATTTTTGGTGATGAGGAACCTCAAGTGCTGTCCTGAAAATTGCCAAGACCTCTACCCTACTGCAACAAGTCTTCCTCTTCTTCTGGCATAGGAGTTACAACAAGAAGAAAGGGAGCCTACACGAGTTTCAGGGGCGTGAGTTTAATTAATTAATTATTTTAATCATTAACAAACATTTAGTTACTAATTTTCTTATGTCCATGATTCTAATTTTAAATTAATAAGGCTCTCCAAGTTGTATTAATAATTAGGCGTAGTTTACATACATGGAAAATAGAAACTTAAAGTTTTTTAGTTGATATGAAATAAATGTTTAATAGACCTTTTTTAGTGTTTAATATTAACTTTAATGCATGGGACATTCTCGACTACGATGAAGCAAATTATTTTCAATAAATTCATTGTGCAATCAATGGTTTGATGCGCGAGTAAACCCGAAGAAAGGGTGATTGTTTTTGATATGAAATATTTTTAAACTCTATAAAGCTGTATCACAATAGGCTTCGGAACAGACGTTGAATTGAACTGTTACGGACTGAGAGTTTTAGTAACGAAACAGTTGTGATTACATCATTGTGTGGTTTTTGATAGGAATACTGGATACACTAGGATTGAGGAGTATAACACAAGATGTATTCCGTCCGCCAACCCCTCCCCTACGCCAAATCTCAAGCAGAATCGTTTTCGTTGCCGACGACTCTACACCCACTTCAGTACTTCCAGCCCTTCACACTTCCGCCCCTCATTATAATACAATAATTTTTATCAATTATTGAACATTCTGGAAGGACGTGAAAAGCATACATGGAATTCCCTTCACTCCAGAAACTTCCTTTTTCAGCTTTAAATAACGCTCCAGGCACAAGAACCAACCTAACTCTGAGCCCCTTCAACGCCAGGAATCACCAAACATCAACTGTCGTGCGAGGTCTAAACCATTTTGTAGGTACTGTTTAGTATGCATAGATAATCTTGAATGTTTGCTTCCCATATATCCTAATGTACAAATCTTTTACTCAACAAAACTCTCCGTCCAAAAGTAACCAGTTTAAAAATGCCGACTCTCAGGTATCCCCCTCCACCCATTTAAGTAATAATGGAGTCGACCAATAGGATTTTTCATTAAGAAGAAAAAAAAGAATCATCCAAAAATCAGAATATTTATTAGTTACTTAATGAATATGCGTACTAACAGAATAAGTAATATTTATATAATTTTCCAAATATTTACCAATATTAAACGTCGGTTAATATTTTAAACCCGACTAGGTATAGTATTTTACAAAATTCTTTTTGTTGTTGTTTGAATTTAGTTTACTATCCAGGTATTTCATTCAATATGTTAATATACATTTTCATATCCAAATTTTTCCTACCGAAATTGTGAAATATATGTACATCTACAGAACTATAATAAATTGGTTATATAATGTTAAATACTTCAATTAATCTAACTTTTAGTACATTTTTAAAGTTTGAATAAGGGGTTGGCAATTTCTAAATTAAAATATAGTTTTTCGTATCAGTTTAAGGGATGACAAATAAATGTTTATCTCTTAACATTTTATTTTTATTTGAACTATGAAATTCACTGTCTCAGTAAACCACGGCCAGTAGCTGTTTCTGCTGTTTGTGTTACTAGTTGGTGAAAACAACTAGTATTTGGCCCTGACGTACGCAAGTCTTATGCTACAGTATATTTTATACATCTGAGTAGGAGTTTAGGTATCGTCATTAACTGATAGTTCTAATTCCTGATTATGTAAAAGGTCCCAGCTCTCAAATAAATTTCCTAATAGTTATTCTTTGTCAGTTGAAACTCCATAAATTTAATATATTATTAATCTCAGGTGTCTGACATTTTGTGATGAGGACTACGTGCTGTGAAAATTTGCAAGACCTTCCTACTGCAACAAGTCTTCCTCTTCTGCATGGGAGTACAACAAGAAGAAAGGAGCTACACGAGTTTCAGGGGCGTGAGTTTAATTATTAATTATTTAATCATTACAAACATTTAGTTACTATTTTTTATGTCCATGATTTAATTTTAAATTAATAAGGCTCTCCTAGTTGTATTATAATTAGGCGTAGTTACTGGAAATAGAACTTAAATTTTTTAGTTGATATGAATAAATGTTTAATAGACGTTTTAGGTTTAAATTACTTTAATGCAGGTCATTCTCTACGATGAAGCAAATATTTCATAATTTCATTGTGCAATCAATGGTTTGATGCGGAGTAACCGGAAGAAAGTTTTGTTTTGATATGAAATATTTTTAAACGCTATAACTGTATCACAATAGGCTTCGGAACAGACGTTGAATTGAACTGTTACGGACGGAGAGTTTTAGTAACGAAACAGTTGTGATTACATCATTGTGTGGTTTTGATAGGAATACTGGATACACTAGGATTGAGGAGGATAACACAAGATGTATTCCGTCCGCCAACCCTACGCAAATCTCAAGCAGGATCGTTTCGTTGCCGACGACTCTACACCCACTTCAGTACTCCCAGCCCTTCTCACTCCGCTCCTCATTATAATCAATAATTTTTATCAATTATTGATCATTCTGGGGGACGTGAAAAGCATACATGGATTCCCCTTCACTTCCAGAAAATTCTTTTCAGCTTATATAACGCTCCAGGCACAAGAACCAACCAACTCTGAGCCCTTCAACGCCAGATCACCAAACATCACGTGTCGTGCGAGGTCTAAAACTTTTGTAGGTACTGTTAGGTAAGATAGATAATTTGAATGTTTGCTTCGCATATAGCCTAATGTACAAATCTTTTACTCAACAAAACTCTCCGTCCAAAAGTAACAGTTTAAATGCCGAACTCAGTTATCCTCCACCCTTTATGTAATAATGGAGTCGACAAATTGAATTCATTAAGAGAAAAAAAGAATCATCCAAAAATCAGAATATTTATAGTTACTTAATGAATAGCGTACTAACAGAATAAGTAATATTATATAATTTCAAATGATTACCAATATTAAAGTAGGTTAATATTTTAAACCATACCTAGTATAGTTTTACAAAATTCTTTTTGTTGTTGTTTGAATTAGGTTTACTATCCGGGATTTCATTCAAATGTATATACATTTTCATTCAAATCTTTCCTACCGGAAATTGTGAAATATATGTACAGCTACAGACTAATAATATTGGTTTATTATGTTAAATACTTCAATTAATCTAACTTTTATACATTTTTAAAGTTTGAATAAGGGGTTGGCAATTTCTAAATTAAATATAGTTTCGTATCAGTATAAGGGATGACAATAATTGTTATCTCTTAACATTTATTTTTATTTGAACTATGAAATTCACTGTCTCAGTAAACCACGGCCAGTAGCTGTTTCTGCTGTTTGTGTTACTAGTTGGTGAAAACAACATAGCTATTTGGACCCTGACGTACGCAAGTCTTATGCTACAGTATATTTTATACATCTGAGTAGGAGTTAGTATCGTCATTAACTGATAGTTCTAATTCCTGATTATGTAAAAGGTCCAGTCTTAAATAAATTTCCTAATAGTTATTCTTTGTCAGTTGAAACTCCATAAATTCTAATACTATTATTGATCCTCAGGTGTCTGACATTTTTGGTGATGAGACTACGTGCTGTCTGAAAATTTGCAAGACCTTCCCTACTGCAACAAGTCTTCCTCTTCTGCATGGGAGTACAACAAGAAGAAAGGAGCCTACACGAGTTTCAGGGGCGTGAGTTTAATTAATTAATTATTTTAATCATTACAAACATTTAGTTACTATTTTCTTATGTCCATGATTCTAATTTTAAATTAATAAGGCTCTCCTAGTTGTATTAATAATTAGGCGTAGTTCACTGGAAAATAGAATTAAATTTTTTAGTTGATATGAAATAAATGTTTAATAGACGTTTTAGGTTTAATATACTTTAATGCAGGTCATTCTCTACGATGAAGCAAATTATTTCAATAATTTCATTGTGCAATCAATGGTTTGATGCGGAGTAACCCGGAAGAAAGGTGTTTGTTTTGATATGAAATATTTTTAAACGCTATAACTGTATCACAATAGGCTTCGGAACAGACGTTGAATTGAACTGTTACGGACGGAGAGTTTTAGTAACGAAACAGTTGTGATTACATCATTGTGTGGTTTTGATAGGAATACTGGATACACTAGGATTGAGGAGGATAACACAAGATGTATTCCGTCCGCCAACCCCTACGCAAATCTCAAGCAGGATCGTTTCGTTGCCCGACGACTCTACACCCACTTCAGTACTCCCAGCCCTTCTCACTCGCTCCTCATTATAATCAATAATTTTTATCAATTAATTGATCATTCTGGGGACGTGAAAATCATACATGATTCCCCTTCACTTCCAGATAAATTCTTTTCAGCTATAAACGCTCCAGGCACAAGAACCAACCAACTCTGAGCCCTTCAACGCCAGGATCACCAAACATCACGTGTCGTGCGAGGTCTAAAACTTTTGTAGGTACTGTTAGGTAAGATAATAATTTGAATGTTTGCTTCGCATATAGCCTAATGTACAAATCTTTACTCAACAAAACTCTCCGTCCAAAAGTAACAGTTTAAATCCGAACTCAGTTATCCTCACCCTTTATGTAATAATGGAGTCGACCAAATTGAATTTCATTAAGAGAAAAAAAGAATCATCCAAAAATCAGAATATTTATTATTACTTAATGAATAGCGTATAACAGAATAAGTAATATTTATAATTTCAAAATGATTACCAATATTAAAGTAGGTTAATATTTTAAACCATACCTAGTATAGTTTTACAAAATTCTTTTTGTTGTTGTTTGAATTAGGTTTACTATCCGGATTTCATTCAAATGTAATATACATTTTCATTCAAATCTTTTCCTACGGAAATTGTAAATATATGTACAGCTACAGACTATAATATATTGGTTTATTATGTTAAATACTTCAATTAATCTAACTTTTTATACATTTTTTAAAGTTTGAATAAGGGGTTGGCAATTTCTAAATTAAAATATAGTTTCGTATCAGTATAAGGATGACAATAATTGTTATCTCTTAACATTTATTTTTATTTGAACTATGAAATTCACTGTCTCAGTAAACCACGGCCAGTAGCTGTTTCTTGCTGTTTGTGTTACTAGTTGGTGAAAACAACATAGCTATTTGGACCCTGACGTACGCAAGTCTTATGCTACAGTAATTTTATACATCTGAGTAGGAGTTTAGGTATCGTCATTAACTGATAGTTCTAATTCCTGATTATGTAAAAGGTCCCAGTCTTAAATAAATTTCCTAATAGTTATTCTTTGTCAGTTGAAAACTCCATAAATTCTAATACTATTATTGATTCCTCAGGTAGTCTTGCATTTTGGTCATTAGAACTACTGCTGTCTGAAAGTTTGCAAGTCATTCCCTAGTGCAACAAGTCTTCTTCTGCTGCCTGGGAATACAGCAAGAATGAAAGGTGGCCGACACGAGTATAGGGGGCGTGAGTTTAATTAATAAATCATCTTTATCATTATTAAAATTTAAACACTGATTTTCTTATGTCAAAGACTCTAATTATAACGTAATAAGGCTCTCCTAGTTATATTAATACTTGGGCGTAGTTGACTTGTGAACGGTGTTTGTTTTGATATAAAATAATAGTAAATGGATATGTTATAAATGTATCACAATTAGCGTCCGGAACTGACGTTGAATTAAAACTGTACCGGACGGTGAGTTTTAGTAACGAAACAGTTGTGATTACATCAGTGTGTGGTTTTGATAGGAATACATGGATACACTAGGATTGAGGAGGGAAAACACAAGATTGCATTCCGATCCTGCCAACCCCTTACCGCAAAGTCTCAAGCAGGAATCGTTTCGTTTGCCCGACGACTCTACATCTACACCCACTTACCAGTACTCCCAGCCCTCTCTCACTATCTCCGCTCCGAGTTCAATTATATAAATTCATATAATTTTGATACAATTATTGATCATTCCCTGTGGGACGTGAAAAAGCATACATGGATTCCCCTTCACTACCAGAAAATTCTTTTCCAAAGCTCATATAAACGCCCTCTCAGGCCACAAGAAACCAACCAAACTCTGAGCCTCTCCTGAGCCCTTCAACGCCAGGATCACCAAAACAATTCACGTTGTCGTTGCGAGGTCTAAAAACTTTTGTAGGGGTAAAAACAGTTTTTAAGGTAAGATAGATTAATTTGAATGTTGGCTAATTCAGCATATAGGCACCGTAAATGTACAAGATCTTTTACTCAACAAATACTCTCCGTCCAAAAGTGAGACGAGTTTTAAATTCCGAACGATCTCAGTTATCCCCCCTGCACCCTTTATGTAATAATGGAGTCGAACAAATTGAATTTCCATAAAGAGAAAAAAAGAATCATCCCAAATAAATTCAGAATATTTATTTAGATTACATAATGAATAGCATGCTTCTAACAGTATAAAGTAATAGTATATAATTTCACAACATGATTACCAATATTAAAGTAGGTTAATATTTCAAACCATAACCTAGTATAGGTTAACAAAATTCTTTTTGTTGTTTGTTAGAATTAGGTTTTACTATCCGGCATTTCATTCAACATGTAATATACATTTTACATTCAAATCCTTTCCTACGAGAAATTGTGGAAACTATATGTACAGCTACCAACAAAATACTTGGGTATAATTATGTTAAGACTACTTCAAATAATTTAACATTTTATACATTTTTAAAGATTATTGAATAAGGGTGGTTGGCAATTTCTAAATTAAGAAAATATAGTTTTTGGGTATCAGTATAAGGCGATGACAATAATTTAAAAGCAGTTATCTCTTAACTTTAATTTATTTTTATTTGATCCTATGAAATTCCAACTGTCTCAGTAAACACCACGGCCAGTAGCTGTTTCTGCCTGTTTGAGTGTTTACTAGTTGGTGGAAAAAACAACATAGCTATTTAGGACACTGACATACGCAAGTCATATGCTACCGTATATTCTTAATACATCTGAGTAGGACGATTTAGGTATCGTCTATTAACAACTGATAGTTCTAATATTCCTGATTTATGTGAATACATACATCTACATTTAAAAGGTTCCCAGCCTCCTCAAAGTAAATTTCCTAAATAGTTATTCTTTGTCATTTGGAAACTAAATAAATTCTAATACTATTATTGATCCTCAGGTGTCTGCTGCCATATTTTTTGGTGATGAGGACTACGTGCTGTCTGAAAATTTGCCAAGTGACCTTCCCTACGTGTCAACAATTGTCTTCTTCTTCTGCATTGGGAGTACAACAAGAAGAAAGGAGCCCTACACCGAGTATTCGAGGGGCGTGAGTATTAATTTAAATTAATTATCTTTAATCATTACAAACCATTTAGTTACTATTTTCTTATGTCCATGATTCTAATTATATAAACGTAGTTAATAAAAGGCTCTCCTAGTTATATTAATAATATCAGGCGTAGTTCACTGGAAAATAGAACTTACTTAAAATTTTTTATAGTTTGATATGAAATAAATGTTTAATAGCGACGTTTTAGGTTTAATATTACTTTTAATGCATGGTCATACTCTACGATGAAGCAAATTTATTTTCATATAATTATCATTGGTGCAATCACTGGTTTGTTGTCGGAGTGATCCCCGGAAGAAAGGTGTTTGTTTTGGTATATGAAATATTTTTAAACGCTATAACTGTATCACAAATAGGCTTCGGAACAGACGTTGAATTAAACTGTTACGGACCGGAGAGATTTAGAAACGAAAACCAGTTGTTGATTTTACATCAGCGATGTGGTGGGTGATTTGATAGGAATACTGGATACACTAGGATTGAGGGAGGGATAACACAAGATGTAATTCCGTCCCCGCCCAAACCCCTACGCAAATCTCAAGCAGGATCGTTTTCGGTTGCCCCCGACGACTTCTACACCCACTTCAGTACTCCCCAGGCCCTCTCTCACTCCGCTCCTCATTATAATCAAATAATTTTATTATCAATTATTGATCATTCTGGGGGACGTGAAAAGCATACATGGATTCCCCCTTCAACTTCAGTTCCTCCATGAAAAATTTCTTTTCAGCTCATATAACGCTCCAGGGCACAAGAACCAACACAACACTCTGATCCACTTCAACGCCCAGGATGGAACCAATACATCACGTGGTCGTGCGAGGGGACTAAAGATCTTTTGCGTATGGTACTCGTTCCCCCCCCTGGTAAGATAGAGTTAATTTGAATGTTTGCTTTCGCATGATAGCCTCTTGTACAAATTCTTTTACTCAACAAAAACTCTTCTCCACCGTCCAAAAGTAACGAGTTTATAAATGCCTGAACTTCAGCATTATCCTCTCCAGCCCCTTTTATGTAATAATGGACTCGACCAAATTGAATTTCAGTTAAGATAAAAAAAGGAATCATCCAAAATAAATCAGAATATTATCTATTAGTTACTTAATGAATAAGCAAGTACTAACACAGAATAAGTAATATTTATATAATTTCAAAATGATTACCAATATTAAAAGTAGGTTAAAATATTTTAATAACCATACGCTAGTATAGTTTTTTACACAAAATTCCCTTTTTATTGATGTTAGAATTAGGTTTTACTATCCGGGATTTTCATACAAATGTAATATAACATTTTCCAATTATCGAAATCTTGTCCTACCGAGAAATTGGTGAAATATATGTACAGGCTACAGACTATAAAATATGGTTATAATTATGGTTAAATACGTACAATTAATCTAACAACTTTTATACAATTATTTTACAAGATTGAATAAGGGCGTTGGCAATTTTCTAAATTAAAATTTAGTTTCGTATCAGTATATAGGGATGACATATAATTGACAGTTATCTCTTAACATTTTATTTTTATTTTGAACTATGAAATTCACTGGTCTCAGTAAACACCACGGCCAGGTTAGTATGTTTCATGCTGTTTTTTGTGTTGACTATGTTGGTGAAAACAACAATAGCTATTTAGGACCCTCACGTATAAACGCAAGTCTTATGCTACAGTATATTTTAATACATCTGAAGTAGGAGTTTAGGGTATCGTCATTAACTGATAGTTTCTAATTCCTGATGATGTTGAATATCAACATCTACATTTAAAAAGGTCCCAGGCTCCTCAAATAAATTTCCTAATAGTTATTCTTTGTCAATTGAAACTCCATAAATTCTAATACTATTATTGATCCTCAGGTGTCTTGAACAATTTTTTGGGTGATTAGAGAACCAACCACCTCTGAGTCCCTTCAAACGCCAGGATCACACCAAACATATCACTTGTCGTGCGAGGTCCTAAAAACAGTTTGTAGGGAACTGTTAGGCAAGATAGATAATTTGACAAGATTGCTTCGCATATAGCCCAATGTACAAATCTGTTTACTCAACAAAACTCTCCGACCAAAAGTAAAAGATTAAATTCCGAACGTCAGTTATCCTGCACCCTTTGTGTAATAATGTGAGTTCGACCAAGTTGAATTTCATTTAAGAGAAAAAAAGAATCATCCAAAATCAGAATAATTTATTGAGTTACTTAATGAATAAGCTCGTGACTAGCAAATAAAGTTAATATTTTATAAATTTAAAAACATGATTAGCCAATTTTAAAGTAGGGTTAATATTTTTAAAAAAAACTCGTACCTAGTAATAGTTATTAACAAAATTCTTTTTTGTTGTTGTTGAGAATTAATGTTTACTATCCGGATTTTCATTCAAATGTTAATATACATTTAACATTCAAATCATTCCTACAAGAGATTGTGAAATATATGTACAGCTACAAGACTAAAAATTTGGTTTAATTTATTTTGAATACATTAGAAATATTCTAACTAATTTGAATGAGCACTACGTGCTGTCTGTAAAAATTTGCAAGACCTTACCAGTCCCTACTGCAAACAAGTCCATGTCCTCTTCTGCATGGGAGTACAACAAGAAGAAAGGAGCCTACCAACGAGTTTCAAGGTGGCGGTGTGTTTTTAAAATTAATTTAATTATTTTTTAATCCATTAACATAACATTTAGTTACTAATTTTCTTATGTTCGATTGATTCTAATTTTAGAATATAAATAAGGCTCCTCCTAGTTATATTAATAATTAGTCCGATAAATTTTCAACTGGAAAATAGAACTTAAATGTGTAAATTTTTTAGTTGATATGAAAAAAATGTTTTTAATAGACGTTTTTAGGTTTTAATAATACTTTAATGGCAGGTCAGTCCCTCTACGCGATGAAGCAAAATTATTTCAATAAATTTCATTGTGGCAAATCACGGTATTGATGCGGAGTAACCCGGAAGAAAGAGTGATTTGTTTTTTGATATTGAAATTATTCGTAATTAAAACGCTATAACTGTATCACAATAGGCTTCGGAACTGGACCGTGTTGAATTAAAAACTTGTTACGGACGGAGAGTTTTAGTAACGAAACAGTTGTGATTACATCATTGTGTGGATTTTTGATAGGTAAATACTGTGGATACACTAGGGATTGAGGAGGAAAACACAAGATGTATTCCGTCCGCACAACCCCGTACGCAAATCTCAAGCAGGATCGTTTTTCGTTGCCCGACGACTCTACACCCACTTCAGTACTCCCGGCCCTTCTCTTACTCCGCTCCTCATTATAATCAATAATTTTGATCTATTATTGATCATTCTGGGGGACGTGAAAAGCATACAGGGATTCCCCTTCACTTCCAGAGAAAATTCTTTTCAGCTAATATAAAATAATACATAAATCAACACGCTCCAGGCACAAGAACCATCCAACCCGGAGACCTTCAAAACGCCAGGAATGACCAAACATCTCGTTGTCGTTGGGGCGAGGACTAAAAACGTTTTGTAGGTACTCTTAGGTAAGATAGATAAATTTGAATGTTGATGGCTTCGCAGTATAGCCTAATGTTAAAAATCTTTTACTCAACAAAAACTCTCCGTCCATAAAAGTAACAGTTTAGATTCCGAACTCAGTTATCCTGCACCCTTTACTGTCATAATGGACTCGAACAAGTTTGATTATTCATTTAGTGAACGAAAGAGAATCATCCCAAATAAAATTTAGAAATTTTTTATTAGATTACTTAATAAATAGCAGACAAGTAGTACTAACATATATAAGCGTAAATAGTAATATAATCTTCAACATGATTAACAAATATGAAAGTATGTTAAATATTTCAAAACACTGACTAGATATAAGTTTATCAAAATTCATTTTATTGGGTAGTAGAAACTAGGTTTTACTATCCGGGAGTTGCATACAAATGTAATATACGTTTAACATTCAAATTCATTCCTACCAGATATTGTTAAATAATATGTACAGCTACCAACCAAAAATACTGGTAGTATAATTATGTTAAATACTGCATACAATTCTTGCTTTTTATACATTTTTAAAATGATTGGAAATAAGGGGTTAGGCAAATTTTCAAATTAAAAACATAGTTTTCTTATCAGTGATAAGGGTATTGACAATAATTAACAGTTACTTCTTTGATATTTAATTCTTTATTTAAATGTGAAATTCACTGTCTCAGAAAACCACGGACAGTAGATGTTTCCTTCTGCCTGATTTTTTGTGGTTACTAGTTGGTGAAAACAACACATTTAGGACCCATAACGTACGGCAAGTCTCTATGCTAACAGTACATTTGATAGACTTCTGAGTAGGAGTTTAGGGTAATCGTCATTACATGAAAGTTCCTATTTCCTGATTATGTTGAACTAACAGACATCCTACATTTAAATGGTCCCAGTTCCTCAAAATAAAATTTCAAATAAGTTAATTCATCATAATTTCTAATTACTATTTTTGATCCTAAGGGTGTCTTGCTATTTTTGGGTCATTAGAAACTACTTTAATGTCTCAAAGTTTGCAAGACCTTCACCTACGTGCCAAACAAGTCTTCTTCTGCTGCATGGGACTACAGCAAGAAGTCAGGAGCGACACGAGTAATCAGGGGGGACGGCGGGCAGTGGGTGGTGGGGCGGGATGGGCGCGAGGGGGGGGGGGCATGGGGGCGGGCTGGGCGGGGCGGGGGGGGACTTTGGGGGGGGGCAGGCGAAGGCGCGGGCCGCGGTGGGCGGTGGTGCGGGGCGCGGCGGGGGGGCGGAGGCGGGGGGAGTTTTTCTAGTGATCGTTGGCCGGGCGACGAGTGGGGTCGAGTGGGGCTGCGGGGGCGGAGGTCATGGGCGGGGGGGAGGGGGGGGGGGCGGGGGAGGCGTGTGGGGGCTCATAGGGCAGTGCGCGGGCGTGGGCGGGGGGCGGGGGGGGTGGGGGGGGGGGGGAGGGTGAGCGGCGTTGAAGTTTTAATTAATAAATCATCTTTATCATCATTAAAACATTTAGTTACTATTTTTCTTATGTCAATGACTCTAATTATAAGGTAATAAGGGCTCTCCTAGTTATATTGTAATAATTGGGATTAACTGTGAACGGTGTTTGTTTTGAGATAAAATAATCGTAAATGGAAGTATAAATGTATCCCAATTAAGCTGCGGAACTGACGTTGAATTAAACTGTTTACGGACGGAGAGTTTTTAGATAACGAAACAGTTGTTGTGATTACATCAGTGTGTGGTTTTGATAGGAATACTGGATACACTAGGATGGAGGAGGTCAACAGAAGTTGCATTCCGTCGCCAACCGTACGCAAATCTCAACCAGGAATCGTTTCGTTGCCCCACGACTCTCTACACCCACTTCAGTAACTCCCAGCCCCTCTCTTACTCCGCTCCTCATTATAATCAATAATTTTTTGATCTATTATTGATCATTCTGGGGGGGACGTGGGGGGTGAAAAGCATTACATGGATTCCCTTCTCTTCCTGAAAATTCTTTTCAGCTAATTTAACGCTCCAGGCCCAAGAACCAACCAACCTCTGAGCCCTTCCACGCCAGGCAGACCAACAATTCGTGGTCGTGCGGGGACTCTAAATCGTTTGTAGGTACTCTTTAGGTAAAGCTAGATAATTTGAATGTTTGCTTCGCATATAGCTAATGTAAAAATCTTTTACTCAACAAAACTCTCCGTCCAAAAGTAACAGTTTAAATGCCGAACTCAGTTATCCTCCACCCTTTATGTAATAACTAGCGGGCCCGGCGCGCTTTGCTGCGCATTTCAATAATTTTTTGTAAAACTTGCCCGCGGCTTCGCACGCAATTTCCCGTTGAAAACAGTACACTATATTAACTTATTCTTTTTCTATCACATTCTAAACATTGCTGAGATAATTGATAGTCGTTCCATCGTGAGCCTCTTGGGCGTATTATTAAGGTATGTACCATATTCCTGCCTCTATCTAGCTGTTACCCACGGCTTCGCACGCAAATCTTAAGAACCGAAGTCCTTATATTACTTAGTAAATTTTTTTTTTTTACTATAATAAATTTTAGATTAAATTAGTTATATCTCCGATGCCACGATTGAGCTTGCTTTGTTGTCTCGATCGAGAGAATATGTACACACGGAGTTTTGAGAACCATACTTCTGTCAAAAAAAAACAACTAAGGTTGATTTTATAACATTCTTTATATTTGTAGCCAACGTAAGATAGTAATTATGATATCTGCATTACTCTTCTGATCAAGCATGAGCATGGTTTATATTAAATAAATATTGCAGTTAAAGGTGAATTTTTACGTCAAATTTGAATTGTATTATCTGGATAGTAAAGTCTATGTTTAACAGTGATTGCAAAAACAGTTTAAACAAAATTTGTCGTTTCTCTTAAGCTTACTCTATGCTTTAAAACTATAAGTGTAATATATGTTTACAAAGAACAGCTGATTAAAAATGTGAAAAGACGTTAACATATGTTTGCTGCAATGCATTTCTTATGGATATTTCTGTAACCAGTGGGGCGGAATCCTGAATCGGGAAAGGGATGGGCATAGCTTATAAACCTTCTCCGTGGAAAAATACATATACGTACAAATTTTCATCATGATCGGTCCAATAGTTCACGATTCCATAAAGGACAAACATACAAACATTCATTTTTATATATATAGATGGAGTCGACCAAATTGAATTTCATTAAGAGAAAAAAAGAATCATCCAAAAATCAGAATATTTATTAGTTACTTAATGAATAGCGTACTAACAGAATAAGTAATATTATATAATTTCAAAATGATTACCAATATTAAAGTAGGTTAATATTTTAAACCATACCTAGTATAGTTTTACAAAATTCTTTTTGTTGTTGTTTGAATTAGGTTTACTATCCGGGATTTCATTCAAATGTAATATACATTTTCATTCAAATCTATCCTACCGGAAATTTTGAAATATATGTACAGCTACAGACTATAATATTGGTTTATTATGTTAAATACTTCAATTAATCTAACTTTTATACATTTTTAAAGTTTGAATAAGGGGTTGGCAATTTCTAAATTAAAATATAGTTTCGTATCAGTATAAGGGATGACAATAATTGTTATCTCTTAACATTTATTTTTATTTGAACTATGAAATTCACTGTCTCAGTAAACCACGGCCAGTAGCTGTTTCTGCTGTTTGTGTTACTAGTTGGTGAAAACAACATAGCTATTTGGACCCTGACGTACGCAAGTCTTATGCTACAGTATATTTTATACATCTGAGTAGGAGTTTAGGTATCGTCATTAACTGATAGTTCTAATTCCTGATTATGTAAAAGGTCCCTGCTCCTCAAATAAATTTCCTAATAGTTATTCTTTGTCAGTTGAAACTCCATAAATTCTAATACTATTATTGATCCTCAGGTGTCTGACATTTTTGGTGATGAGGACTACGTGCTGTCTAAAAATTTGCAAGACCTTCCCTACTGCAACAAGTCTTCCTCTTCTGCATGGGAGTACAACAAGAAGAAAGGAGCCTACACGAGTTTCAGGGGCGTGAGTTTAATTAATTAATTATTTTAATCATTACAAACATTTAGTTACTATTTTCTTATGTCCATGATTCTAATTTCAAATTAATAAGGCTCTCCTAGTTGTATTAATAATTAGGCGTAGTTCACTGGAAAATAGAACTTAAATTTTTTAGTTGATATGAAATAAATGTTTAATAGACGTTTTAGGTTTAATATTACTTTAATGCAGGTCATTCTCTACGATGAAGCAAATTATTTCAATAATTTCATTGTGCAATCAATGGTTTGATGCGGAGTAACCCGGAAGAAAGGTGTTTGTTTTGATATGAAATATTTTTAACCTAACAATAATAA
>NW_025781698.1:0-26398 GCF_021130785.1 Homalodisca vitripennis | reverse complement strand
CCGAGGTGTTTGGATTTTTAGGAAGTTGCGTCTGAAAAGCCAGATTGCATGCGCTTGCCAATGGTAAACAGGCTTCCCATGAAGGGGTCAACATTGCATCTCTTTTCAAGAAAATGTCTCTGAATTTAAATGCACAGCCTGCGCCAGTATTTCTACATCGGGCTGAAATACTTATAGACTTCATAATTACCTATACTGGATTATGAAAAAAATATTGACTACTGTGTTCATAGTAAAGTTTTTCAAAAATTTTAAACACAAAATTTGAATTTTATTAACTTTGGAAACTGTCCCTAGGAACATATTAATAGCTTCCTCAACGAATCCACTTATTGATACAATAATGTTTACAATTTATTTATCTCATTTGATTGTACATTATCTTACATATGGAAAAATTTGAGGATAAAGAGTAACAGATGATTAAATAAAATAATATAAATATATATATATATAAAAATATATTAAATTCACTTTTTTTAAAAAACAACAACAAGGTAAGGAGTAACAACATTCAATGGGTGGTAATAAAAAGTTTTTCCCTGAAGCTGTAATGAAAAAATTTAAAATTCTTTATCTACAATTCCCCATATTTAAATGCTATGTGATTAGTACTTTAGAAAGTTTAAAAAATGTAAATTTACTCTAATACTTTCTTGTTTCTAACCAATGTTTAACAAGCAAGACAGATGTGATCGGCCCCAAATCGACATTTGATACTTTCCCAATTATAACTCAACGATACGTTTATATTATAAATGAAGCTCTTACCATTCTAAATTACTAATTTATAATTCCAATAATATAATAATATTTTAATAATTAAATATTCCTTCATTTTTATGAACAAAAACGTAAATTTCAGGATAAATCCAACCAATGCAACGTACAGTCAGGTGATTGCCTATATTCCAGTTAATTTACTTTATGTCAACGAAAAGTAACTTATTTAATTCACGGTCCCTTATTTGTAATATTCTATACATTGTGTTTACAAATGTGTTTATGTAATAACGTTAGGTCGTATTCATTTATAATCTTCCTCATTATATATTTAAATTGATGAATGTAATGATTTTCTTTTAGTGTAACTTTGTTTCAAATAGAAACGTCATACTATTTTTAGATTTCGCAAGATAATTTTCATGGGGGAATAAGAATCACGGAATATCGGTACAACACCTCACAATAACACCTTAAGACCCGAACATTAATTATTGCGATATCATCATTAGCTAGCCCCCCAACTCGAATATAAGAGATTTTTAAATCCTTTTAAACCCCCAAATTAACTTTCAAAGAACTTAATTTTTATTCGAATACTGTTCATAATCAATTTGTAATAACTGCTTTAAAAAATTACTATTAGGCAAATTTCATAAAGTAATGTGTCAAAAATTAAAGGCTTACGAGCATTAATTTCAATGAGTTGTATCAATATATTTTGTATAAACGCGCAATAACTTATTCTATTTGCATATAATATTACAACAAACCTCTTATAAATGGAGTGTACAAATCTAAACTGGAAATTTAGGCAGAATATAATTAGAGATAATGTAATCCTTTGGGTATTACATATTATTATTAATATAATTAAACCGGTTATCTGTTCTTATAGCTATTAATGAGATCTGTTTCAAGTGTCCATAGCTGATGATGGCCATGATTCTCTTTACGTTATAGGTAAAGGTTATGGCAGCAGAATTAATTTAAACTAGAACATGGCGGACTTTGTTAAACAAATTAATTTATTGCAGTAGTAAAACGTTTTGATAAAATGAAAAGCGAAGTTGCTGAGTTTTTACTTCGTTTCAACTTATCCGTGGTAGTCCCCACGTCTTTTCTAAGAGATTCCATAAAAAGTCAACGTAATCTTTTTCCCATATTAAAGAACATAAAACTCAACAAAACAGCTATGCCCCTGGACAGAAGAAATTATATATTTTAATTTTTATAAACATTTCTTTATTTCCCCACAGAATTACTCCTTACTTCCTTTAAGTTATAATATATACTTTTTCCGAGCGATTTTTCTGGTTGAGACATCGTTACACACAAAACTAGATATATTTGTGTACCTTAATTTCGCTGTAAGTCAACGAATGAGAGATTAAACTACAAAATTGTCTTCATTGTTTGTACTTCAAGGGTAGTTATCCCAAGGATTACGTTTTCTTAAAAAATCATTGAAAGACACCATTTTAATTTTTTTCGCAAATTTTAATTTAAATTAAATTTGAGGAAGAAATAATCCGCCATTAAATTATAAGCTTGTGAATTTTTTATTGAATTATAAAAACGCATAAAATTTAAAATAATAAACACAACCTAGTCCTTGGTCATTTGTTTACTTAGTGTTTCTTTTCCACGTTATACTTAACTGACAAAAGAAAATTGAGAACCAGAAAGTGGGAGTAAAAGTTAATGGTTCTATTTTTGTGTACTGATACCGTGTAGAATAAATGACATAGTTTATTAATTCAGGGAAAGTATGAAAGTGTGCATTGATATGAAAAATTCAATAAAATTAATAACATGATATTGTGCCACTGACATTCTTTTATTACATACGTATTTTTAATAAGGTGATTTATGTGAAAATCAACTAATATACGTGTTATAATGTAAAACCTTCCGTTTCCCATAGAGATGATTTGTTGAAGTTAAGATTAGTTTAGTTTCATCACTATCATCAACTAAACTGTAAAAATTTAAATTCAGAAAAAGTGATTACCATAAAAACTATAATTTAAAATTATTGTTGGGGTATATATTTTGAAACCTTTAGAAACCATTAGAACATAAATGGATGGAAAAGAATAATCCTTCCACCAAATGCTATTTTTTTGGAAGATTTGAAACGAAGGAGGTTCCACAATTGAGTACATTTTAGCTTTTAAAGAAGAAACTAAAATATATTTATCAAATATTTCAGATAAAAAAACGTATTGAGACATGTCTAATAATTACAAGTAGAATAATTAACTTTTTATGAATAGGATTTTGAAGATTCCGGAAGTGCAATTTCGCTTAGAACATGCACCACACACACACACAAATATCTACTAAACACATATATATATATAAATAAAATAAATATTACATTTAAACTGTATAAATGGCAATAGCCTTATTTAATTTCAATAAACATTGAATCACAAAAAGTACTTGCTCCGCCGGGAGTCGAACCCGGATCTCTCACTTGCCGGGTGAAATGTGCTACCATTACACCACAGAGCGCTTACTTTTTCCGATTCAATTATTTTGTATTTGGCCGTATCTGTCACATATGCGTTTAAATAAGCAAACTAACATATGATCGGAAGACCAAATACCTGTCAAACGACTTTTTATTTACATTAAAACTGTATAAATGGCAATAGCCTTATTTAATTTCAATAAACATTGAATCACAAAAAGTACTTGCTCCGCCGGGAGTCGAACCCGGATCTCTCACTTGCCGGGTGAATGTGCTACCATTACACCACAGAGCGCTTACTTTTTCCGATTCAATTATTTTGTATTTGGCCCGTATCTGTCACATATGCGTTTAAATAAGCAAACTAACATATGATCGGAAGACCAAATACCTGTCAAACGACTTTTTATTTACATTTAAACTGTATAAATGGCAATAGCCTTATTTAATTTCAATAAACATTGAATCACAAAAAGTACTTGCTCCGCCGGGAGTCGAACCCGGATCTCTCACTTGCCGGGTGAATGTGCTACCATTACACCACAGAGCGCTTACTTTTTCCGATTCAATTATTTTGTATTTGGCCGTATCTGTCACATATGCGTTTAAATAAGCAAACTAACATATGATCGGAAGACCAAATACCTGTCAAACGACTTTTATTTACATTAAATTGTATAAATGGCAATAGCCTTATTTAATTTCAATAAACATTGAATCACAAAAAAGTACTTGCTCCGCCGGGAGTCGAACCCGGATCTCTCACTTGCCGGGTGAATGTGCTACCATTACACCACAGAGCGCTTACTTTTTCCGATTCAATTATTTTGTATTTGGCCGTATCTGTCACATATGCGTTTAAATAAGCAAACTAACATATGATCGGAAGACCAAATACCTGTCAAACGACTTTTATTTACATTAAATTGTATAAATGGCAATAGCCTTATTTAATTTCAATAAACATTGAATCGCAAAAAGTACTTGCTCCGCCGGGAGTCGAACCCGGATCTCTCACTTGCCGGGTGAATGTGCTACCATTACACCACAGAGCGCTTACTTTTTCCGATTCAATTATTTTGTATTTGGCCGTATCTGTCACATATGCGTTTAAATAAGCAAACTAACATATGATCGGAAGACCAAATACCTGTCAAACGACTTTTATTTACATTTAAATTGTATAAATGGCAATAGCCTTATTTAATTTCAATAAACATTGAATCACAAAAAGTACTTGCTCCGCCGGGAGTCGAACCCGGATCTCTCACTTGCCGGGTGAATGTGCTACCATTACACCACAGAGCGCTTACTTTTCCGATTCAATTATTTTGTATTTGGCCGTATCTGTCACATATGCGTTTAAATAAGCAAACTAACATATGATCGGAAGACCAAATACCTGTCAAACGACTTTTTATTTACATTTAAATTGTATAAATGGCAATAGCCTTATTTAATTTCAATAAACATTGAATCACAAAAAGTACTTGCTCCGCCGGGAGTCGAACCCGGATCTCTCACTTGCCGGGTGAATGTGCTACCATTACACCACAGAGCGCTTACTTTTTCCGATTCAATTATTTTGTATTTGGCCGTATCTGTCACATATGCGTTTAAATAAGCAAACTAACATATGATCGGAAGACCAAATACCTGTCAAACGACTTTTATTTACATTAAATTGTATAAATGGCAATAGCCTTATTTAATTTCAATAAACATTGAATCACAAAAAGTACTTGCTCCGCCGGGAGTCGAACCCGGATCTCTCACTTGCCGGGTGAATGTGCTACCATTACACCACAGAGCGCTTACTTTTTCCGATTCAATTATTTTGTATTTGGCCGTATCTGTCACATATGCGTTTAAATAAGCAAACTAACATATGATCGGAAGACCAAATACCTGTCAAACGACTTTTTATTTACATTTAAATTGTATAAATGGCAATAGCCTTATTTAATTTCAATAAACATTGAATCACAAAAAGTACTTGCTCCGCCGGGAGTCGAACCCGGATCTCTCACTTGCCGGGTGAATGTGCTACCATTACACCACAGAGCGCTTACTTTTTCCGATTCAATTATTTTGTATTTGGCCGTATCTGTCACATATGCGTTTAAATAAGCAAACTAACATATGATCGGAAGACCAAATACCTGTCAAACGACTTTTTATTTACATTTAAATTGTATAAATGGCAATAGCCTTATTTAATTTCAATAAACATTGAATCACAAAAAGTACTTGCTCCGCCGGGAGTCGAACCCGGATCTCTCACTTGCCGGTGAATGTGCTACCATTACACCACAGAGCGCTTACTTTTTCCGATTCAATTATTTTGTATTTGGCCGTATCTGTCACATATGCGTTTAAATAAGCAAACTAACATATGATCGGAAGACCAAATACCTGTCAAACGACTTTTTATTTACATTTAAATTGTATAAATGGCAATAGCCTTATTTAATTTCAATAAACATTGAATCACAAAAAGTACTTGCTCCGCCGGGAGTCGAACCCGGATCTCTCACTTGCCGGGTGAATGTGCTACCATTACACCACAGAGCGCTTACTTTTTCCGATTCAATTATTTTGTATTTGGCCGTATCTGTCACATATGCGTTTAAAATAAGCAAACTAACATATGATCGGAAGACCAAATACCTGTCAAACGACTTTTTATTTACATTAAATTGTATAAATGGCAATAGCCTTATTTAATTTCAATAAACATTGAATCACAAAAAGTACTTGCTCCGCCGGGAGTCGAACCCGGATCTCTCACTTGCCGGGTGAATGTGCTACCATTACACCACAGAGCGCTTACTTTTTCCGATTCAATTATTTTGTATTTGGCCGTATCTGTCACATATGCGTTTAAATAAGCAAACTAACATATGATCGGAAGACCAAATACCTGTCAAACGACTTTTATTTACATTAAATTGTATAAATGGCAATAGCCTTATTTAATTTCAATAAACATTGAATCACAAAAAGTACTTGCTCCGCCGGGAGTCGAACCCGGATCTCTCACTTGCCGGGTGAATGTGCTACCATTACACCACAGAGCGCTTACTTTTTCCGATTCAATTATTTTGTATTTGGCCGTATCTGTCACATATGCGTTTAAATAAGCAAACTAACATATGATCGGAAGACCAAATACCTGTCAAACGACTTTTATTTACATTAAATTGTATAAATGGCAATAGCCTTATTTAATTTCAATAAACATTGAATCGCAAAAAGTACTTGCTCCGCCGGGAGTCGAACCCGGATCTCTCACTTGCCGGGTGAATGTGCTACCATTACACCACAGAGCGCTTACTTTTTTTTCCGATTCAATTATTTTGTATTTGGCCGTATCTGTCACATATGCGTTTAAATAAGCAAACTAACATATGATCGGAAGACCAAATACCTGTCAAACGACTTTTTATTTACATTTAAAATTGTATAAATGGCAATAGCCTTATTTAATTTCAATAAACATTGAATCACAAAAAGTACTTGCTCCGCCGGGAGTCGAACCCGGATCTCTCACTTGCCGGGTGAATGTGCTACCATTACACCACAGAGCGCTTACTTTTTCCGATTCAATTATTTTGTATTTGGCCGTATCTGTCACATATGCGTTTAAATAAGCAAACTAACATATGATCGGAAGACCAAAACCTGTCAAACGACTTTTTATTTACATTAAATTGTATAAATGGCAATAGCCTTATTTAATTTCAATAAACATTGAATCACAAAAAGTACTTGCTCCGCCGGGAGTCGAACCCGGATCTCTCACTTGCCGGGTGAATGTGCTACCATTACACCACAGAGCGCTTACTTTTTCCGATTCAATTATTTTGTATTTGGCCGTATCTGTCACATATGCGTTTAAATAAGCAAACTAACATATGATCGGAAGACCAAATACCTGTCAAAAAAAACGACTTTTATTTACATTAAATTGTATAAATGGCAATAGCCTTATTTAATTTCAATAAACATTGAATCACAAAAAGTACTTGCTCCGCCGGGAGTCGAACCCGGATCTCTCACTTGCCGGGTGAATGTGCTACCATTACACCACAGAGCGCTTACTTTTTCCGATTCAATTATTTTGTATTTGGCCGTATCTGTCACATATGCGTTTAAAATAAGCAAACTAACATATGATCGGAAGACCAAATACCTGTCAAACGACTTTTTATTTACATTAAATTGTATAAATGGCAATAGCCTTATTTAATTTCAATAAACATTGAATCACAAAAAGTACTTGCTCCGCCGGGAGTCGAACCCGGATCTCTCACTTGCCGGGTGAATGTGCTACCATTACACCACAGAGCGCTTACTTTTTCCGATTCAATTATTTTGTATTTGGCCGTATCTGTCACATATGCGTTTAAATAAGCAAACTAACATATGATCGGAAGACCAAATACCTGTCAAACGACTTTTTATTTACATTTAAATTGTATAAATGGCAATAGCCTTATTTAATTTCAATAAACATTGAATCACAAAAAGTACTTGCTCCGCCGGGAGTCGAACCCGGATCTCTCACTTGCCGGGTGAATGTGCTACCATTACACCACAGAGCGCTTACTTTTTCCGATTCAATTATTTTGTATTTGGCCGTATCTGTCACATATGCGTTTTAAATAAGCAAACTAACATATGATCGGAAGACCAAATACCTGTCAAACGACTTTTTATTTACATTAAATTGTATAAATGGCAATAGCCTTATTTAATTTCAATAAACATTGAATCACAAAAAGTACTTGCTCCGCCGGGAGTCGAACCCGGATCTCTCACTTGCCGGGTGAATGTGCTACCATTACACCACAGAGCGCTTACTTTTTCCGATTCAATTATTTTGTATTTGGCCGTATCTGTCACATATGCGTTTAAAATAAGCAAACTAACATATGATCGGAAGACCAAATACCTGTCAAACGACTTTTTATTTACATTAAATTGTATAAATGGCAATAGCCTTATTTAATTTCAATAAACATTGAATCACAAAAAGTACTTGCTCCGCCGGGAGTCGAACCCGGATCTCTCACTTGCCGGGTGAATGTGCTACCATTACACCACAGAGCGCTTACTTTTTTCCGATTCAATTATTTTGTATTTGGCCGTATCTGTCACATATGCGTTTAAATAAGCAAACTAACATATGATCGGAAGACCAAATACCTGTCAAACGACTTTTATTTACATTAAATTGTATAAATGGCAATAGCCTTATTTAATTTCAATAAACATTGAATCACAAAAAGTACTTGCTCCGCCGGGAGTCGAACCCGGATCTCTCACTTGCCGGGTGAATGTGCTACCATTACACCACAGAGCGCTTACTTTTTCCGATTCAATTATTTTGTATTTGGCCGTATCTGTCACATATGCGTTTAAATAAGCAAACTAACATATGATCGGAAGACCAAATACCTGTCAAACGACTTTTTATTTACATTAAATTGTATAAATGGCAATAGCCTTATTTAATTTCAATAAACATTGAATCACAAAAAGTACTTGCTCCGCCGGGAGTCGAACCCGGATCTCTCACTTGCCGGGTGAATGTGCTACCATTACACCACAGAGCGCTTACTTTTTCCGATTCAATTATTTTGTATTTGGCCGTATCTGTCACATATGCGTTTAAATAAGCAAACTAACATATGATCGGAAGACCAAATACCTGTCAAACGACTTTTTATTTACATTAAATTGTATAAATGGCAATAGCCTTATTTAATTTCAATAAACATTGAATCACAAAAAGTACTTGCTCCGCCGGGAGTCGAACCCGGATCTCTCACTTGCCGGGTGAATGTGCTACCATTACACCACAGAGCGCTTACTTTTTCCGATTCAATTATTTTGTATTTGGCCGTATCTGTCACATATGCGTTTAAATAAGCAAACTAACATATGATCGGAAGACCAAATACCTGTCAAACGACTTTTTATTTACATTTAAAATTGTATAAATGGCAATAGCCTTATTTAATTTTCAATAAACATTGAATCGCAAAAAAGTACTTGCTCCGCCGGGAGTCGAACCCGGATCTCTCACTTGCCGGGTGAATGTGCTACCATTACACCACAGAGCGCTTACTTTTTCCGATTCAATTATTTTGTATTTGGCCGTATCTGTCACATATGCGTTTAAATAAGCAAACTAACATATGATCGGAAGACCAAATACCTGTCAAACGACTTTTTTATTTACATTAAAATTGTATAAATGGCAATAGCCTTATTTAATTTCAATAAACATTGAATCACAAAAAGTACTTGCTCCGCCGGGAGTCGAACCCGATCTCTCACTTGCCGGGTGAATGTGCTACCATTACACCACAGAGCGCTTACTTTTTCCGATTCAATTATTTTGTATTTGGCCGTATCTGTCACATATGCGTTTAAATAAGCAAACTAACATATGATCGGAAGACCAAATACCTGTCAAAAAACGACTTTTATTTACATTAAATTGTATAAATGGCAATAGCCTTATTTAATTTCAATAAACATTGAATCACAAAAAGTACTTGCTCCGCCGGGAGTCGAACCCGGATCTCTCACTTGCCGGGTGAATGTGCTACCATTACACCACAGAGCGCTTACTTTTTCCGATTCAATTATTTTGTATTTGGCCGTATCTGTCACATATGCGTTTTAAATAAGCAAACTAACATATGATCGGAAGACCAAATACCTGTCAAACGACTTTTATTTACATTTAAATTGTATAAATGGCAATAGCCTTATTTAATTTCAATAAACATTGAATCACAAAAAGTACTTGCTCCGCCGGGAGTCGAACCCGGATCTCTCACTTGCCGGGTGAATGTGCTACCATTACAACCACAGAGCGCTTACTTTTTCCGATTCAATTATTTTGTATTTGGCCGTATCTGTCACATATGCGTTTAAATAAGCAAACTAACATATGATCGGAAGACCAAATACCTGTCAAACGACTTTTATTTACATTTAAACTGTATAAATGGCAATAGCCTTATTTAATTTCAATAAACATTGAATCACAAAAAGTACTTGCTCCGCCGGGAGTCGAACCCGGATCTCTCACTTGCCGGGTGAATGTGCTACCATTACACCACAGAGCGCTTACTTTTTTCCGATTCAATTATTTTGTATTTGGCCGTATCTGTCACATATGCGTTTAAAATAAGCAAACTAACATATGATCGGAAGACCAAATACCTGTCAAACGACTTTTTATTTACATTTAAACTGTATAAAATGGCAATAGCCTTATTTAATTTCAATAAACATTGAATCACAAAAAGTACTTGCTCCGCCGGGAGTCGAACCCGGATCTCTCACTTGCCGGGTGAATGTGCTACCATTACACCACAGAGCGCTTACTTTTTCCGATTCAATTATTTTGTATTTGGCCGTATCTGTCACATATGCGTTTAAATAAGCAAACTAACATATGATCGGAAGACCAAATACCTGTCAAACGACTTTTTATTTACATTTAAACTGTATAAATGGCAATAGCCTTATTTAATTTCAATAAACATTGAATCACAAAAAGTACTTGCTCCGCCGGGAGTCGAACCCGGATCTCTCACTTGCCGGGTGAATGTGCTACCATTACACCACAGAGCGCTTACTTTTTCCGATTCAATTATTTTGTATTTGGCCGTATCTGTCACATATGCGTTTAAATAAGCAAACTAACATATGATCGGAAGACCAAATACCTGTCAAACGACTTTTATTTACATTAAACTGTATAAATGGCAATAGCCTTATTTAATTTCAATAAACATTGAATCACAAAAAGTACTTGCTCCGCCGGGAGTCGAACCCGGATCTCTCACTTGCCGGGTGAATGTGCTACCATTACACCACAGAGCGCTTACTTTTTCCGATTCCAATTATTTTGTATTTGGCCGTATCTGTCACATATGCGTTTAAATAAGCAAACTAACATATGATCGGAAGACCAAATACCTGTCAAACGACTTTTTTTATTACATTTAAACTGTATAAATGGCAATAGCCTTATTTAATTTCAATAAACATTGAATCACAAAAAGTACTTGCTCCGCCGGGAGTCGAAACCCGGATCTCTCACTCACTTGCCGGGTGAATGTGCTACCATTACACCACAGAGCGCTTACTTTTTCCGATTCAATTATTTTGTATTTGGCCGTATCTATCACATATGCGTTTAAATAAGCAAACTAACATATGATCGGAAGACCAAATACCTGTCAAACGACTTTTTATTTACATTTAAACTGTATAAATGGCAATAGCCTTATTTAATTTCAATAAACATTGAATCACAAAAAGTACTTGCTCCGCCGGGAGTCGAACCCGGATCTCTCACTTGCCGGGTGAATGTGCTACCATTACACCACAGAGCGCTTACTTTTTTCCGATTCAATTATTTTGTATTTGGCCGTATCTATCACATATGCGTTTAAATAAGCAAACTAACATATGGATCGGAAGACCAAATACCTGTCAAAAACAAAACGACTTTTTATTTACATTTAAACTGTATAAATGGCAATAGCCTTATTTAATTTCAATAAACATTGAATCACAAAAAGTACTTGCTCCGCCGGGAGTCGAACCCGGAATTATTATTGAAATTTTATTGAAATTTATATGAAATTATATATATATATATATATATAATATATATGACTGTATACTTACTAATACAAAAAAATTCTAATCGAAAAACTTCGCCTCCTGAAAATGCTAATAATATAAGTGATATACCATAAGTATAAGAACCACTTCCTAAGTTTGTAATAATTAATACATTGACAATACACCATTCATGTGGCTAGTACGCAATGGTGACATAGAGGACGACCACATAGTGGCACAAACAGGCTACAGGCCTGTTAGTGGTATATCTTCATTGGTCTAATAGTATCGCCTATTCAAGCATAGTCATATATTAAACACAACACTCAATAGCGTCAATGTCTGTGGTAATAACTTCAACTATCGTCAGTCGTGTGTGGGTGTGATAGTTACCAATAAAGCCACATGAATTGTGGTTTCCTGTAATAGCCTACCTTTGATCATTCAACTAATTAAGAATACACACACAGTGTCCCTAATTTGCAACGTCTCATTAATCCGTCTGTTTGTCCTCTCTCTGACTTTAGCTTTTTAAAAGAATTAAATATCAGTCAAAACATCTGTATATGTCTGTCCGTCTGCCTGTCTAAGCAAATAACTCTCGAAGCAATGCCCTAAAATGTCCTAACTTGGAAATTTAGTACATAGAAAACTCAAGTGGTCCAAATATGATCACTATTTATTATGGGATCAAAAGGTTATAAGATAGGCCATCTGTATCAGTGGTCCGTATTTTTATCTGTCCCGACTGTGTGATAAAACTTGAAATGTCCAAAGAGCCTTGACAACCTAGTAACTTCTAGGATTTTGAGTACGAAAGTCTGAAGTAAGTGTAGTCCGTCAGTATATCCTGTCCCGACTCCAACTCTAGAAGGAAATTCATAAGGACCTTGAATACTAAGACTATATAATATCTCGCCATGTGATGAATTTAAATTTAATGATAATTCGGTTTATCATAGCAGTGTTTCTTTATTTGAAAGTTTTCGGTAAAAAGCAAGAAGGTACTAAATCTCAAGACATTTTAACATTATGTTTTTTTACTATATTATGTTACATTTTTATCTCTGCAAAATAAGGTAAGTGGATCAAAATTTCTTTTATAATAAGCCCTATATCAATTGGTACTATTTTCTCTTTGCCATCATGCTTATTCCGTAAGACCTATTGTAAAAATATCTTTCAACGCTCTAGCCATGTCCCCCATGGAGTGAACAGTCAACCGTCATCGAACCCTGTGTTTCTTATGTAGAAGAAGCGTCATGCAAATTTTTCACAAGTCTATATGGCAAGGTTTCTTGGGATATATCATGCGAAAATAACACCAAAATAATTATATTGTTCAGCTCTACGAGTGATATGCTTAGATGACGCTCAAGCATTCATAGAAATTCAACCAGCACGTTAATATTGAATTGCTGAAATATAAAGTTCCTTCGCCACCCTACTCATTCATATACAGGATTAATAATAATTCAGACCCTGAATACAGAATTAGAAATCAAAATGAACAACAAAATCTGACAAAGGGATACGTGACACTGCCACTAAACCTTTAGTCTCAGGGAATACAATACAGTGCATTTTCTGTGGTGATATAATAACTGTTCATTTACTTTACGAGTATAGGTTGTGTCACGCCAGTTCTATTTCTTGTCCCTTAATTTATGTAAGCTCTAAAAGAATATTACGTTGTACATACGTTGTAAACTTACTGAATGAAACAGATTAATTGACCGAGTGTTAACGTGGTCTATAATTCAACTACAAACACGTCATTTCTGTTTGGTTGGCTCTCCACACGATATTTCAGCCTCATCTCTAGGTTTAAAACTTTCATGAAACTCTCGTTTCTACATAGTTACCATAGTTACCATTTAGTTTCGTTGATGGAGCATGGCACTCATGTGATGCGACTGAGTGCTAGGGAAGTTTTTTATGGTGGATTACTTTTAAAAACGTGATGGCAAGGATAATATTTCTAAATCTTAAAATTTTTTTCAAATTTATATAATAAAATTATAAGAAATATAATATATAATTATATAAATATTAAATAAATAAATTAATTAATTAAATAAATATATAATTATATAATAAATTTATTTAATAAAATAGACTTAATAAAATTGATTAGCAAGTACTTTTTGTGATTCTATGTTTATTTAAATTAAGTTCGGATATTGCCATTTATACAATTTTAATTAATGTATATATAGTGTTTTTCATTTTGGGAGGGTAGATGTTAGCAACCTGTGGCGGCCACGTTGTTAAGGTGTCAGCCGTTTCATTAAGGTATTGCTGTTCTGTAAGTTCTGCCATTTCATTAAAATTTATTTCATCATGACAAGTTACACGATTGAGCAGCAAGTTCAGGTTATTAAATTGGTATTATCTAAATGAGTGTTCACCAGTTAAAACGTTATGTGCGTTGCGACTATTTGTACGGCAGACGCGAAGGCCCTTCAATTTCAACTCATGAACGTTTGGTAGCTAAATTCGAGAAGACCGGTTCGGTAAACAACCAGCCTACACCAAAACGTCAAAGGAACGTCAGAATCTATCGAGAACGTCACCACTGTCCCGTGATAGTGTGCAGGGGAACTCAAAGGCAGTCAATCCCTCGCCTTGCACAAGAACTCGGCCTTTCGCAAACTTCAACTTTGCAAATTTTGAGTCTGGATATAGGCCTGCATCCGTACAAAATCCAACTGACCCAGGAGCTTAAAGTTTATGACCATAGAAAACGCAGTTTGTTCGCCGAGTGGGCTTTGAAGCATTTGGAAGAGGACCCTAGTTTCGGCCGAAAAATTATCTTCAGTGACGAAGCACATTTCTGGACGAATAGTTATATAAACAAGCATAATTGCCGTATATGGGACAACGCAAACCCACGTGAGGTTTACTCAGGTAGCAATGGATCCACAAAAAGTTTACTGTTTGGTGCGGGATATTTTGGTGTGGTGGTGTGGGTGAATTTGGTTCCCGTTATAAAAAAAAACAACGTTGGTGAGTCCATCACGTAGTCAAACCGGCGGAAAACGCTAAAGAACGATGACAACGGATTTTTCTTTGGCCCAAATTGAACGATATGAATGTAAACGACATGTGGTTTCATCAGGACGGCTATACGTAACTATACACAGCGAACGAAACCGTGAACATTTTGCATGAACGATTTCGAGGGTATGGTTCTCTCTCGCAGAGAGTGGCGTGAATTGGCCACCGAGATCGTCGCGATTTAACGCTCCTAGGACTTTTTTTATGGGTTTTCTTAAGTCGTAGGTTTATATCCAATAGACTCAATCAAGCGGATGAACTTAAGAATCACATAATCCAGGCCATTCGCTCAAAATTCAACTGGATTTATGCGCGGGCAGAGTAATTGTAAAAATTGGACCACTCGAATCCGTGCTAATTGTGAGAAGAAACCGCGGTGTTCATTTGAATGAGGATCAATATTCCACACATAATGGCAATACAATGGGCCTTTCAAATGAAAAAATAAATCTCCTTAATATATCATACACAGCGTGTTTTATTTCATTTTACACATTATATAGGGGTTTTCATTTTGGCGTGGGTAGATGGAAAATAAAACACGCTATGTGTATGATATATTAAGGGAAATTTATTTTACAATATAATTTTACATAGTATTATAAATATATATATATATATATATATATATATATCAGAGTGGTTTGAGGGAAGAAGATTGATTTCTCAACAGGTGTTATAGCAAATGTATATAAGCGTCAAACGCTTTGAAAGTACAACGATGGGTTTCTTTCTTAAACACACCTTGTATTAATTTAACTTGATACAATCTATAAAACTGTATTACTAACATTTAAATAGGTCATATGCACGATTATATAAGCCTTATTAAAAAAGATGTCCGCGAATGAAAATTGTCTCTTTCACAAGTAAAAGTGTCTATTTTACTCACTTCCTATTATTGCCGTGTACGGTAGGCCCTACATATTTTTATTGAATTTTCTCTTACCGTAGAGTCTTCAAGCTTGAACTGGATATTATCCTAATAATCAATAAAGGTTTAAATAACACAAAACTTAAATACAAAATATATTGTGCAAGAACAAAGAAAAATATTTTTCAATATACTAAAGTAAAATAAGAACCATTAAAATGTAAACAAAATTTAAAGATTTAGGTAATCGGCAAAGTGAGAAGATACTGGGATCAGCTTGAGAATTGAAATAGTACTTGAGGTGGGCATGTGTACCAATCTAAATATCATCCAGTATTTTAATGATTGTAGTGGACACCGAAATGCACCTTTTACTGGCTGAGCGTTAGAGTAGTATCATATCACTCAAGAGGGACTGAAAAAATGTTTAGTTATTATAAAAAGTGTATGAATTAGTTCCAATTTGATATGCATAACATTTTTCCGTCCGTGCTTATGAATACCAGCTTTACGAGAAATAAACTTTAAACGCTTGTTATCAGTTCGGGAAACTTACAACGAGATGTTCATTCAACTTTCAGACACAGATCAACTTGGATTTAAGTTGTCTAAATAACAGAGATATTATCAGTTATGTCTGTCCAAAGTGTTTTGGAGCGTTTTATAAAATAGCGAAGGTAACAAAAATAAGGGTTTTAATTAATTAATTTTTGAAGGAAAAATTGTAAATTCACTTGTAAATAATATACTATATGGCTAGGTAAAACTATAATAGCTTTTAAATTCTTTTAAAGATAAACAGTTATTACCTAAAATAGCATTATTTAATTATAGGTGGTTTTTAACTGATAATTACGTAACTAAAAAAGTATGCTTCGTATGTAAAATAAACCAACATAGTGTATTTGATTTTCTAATAAAAATACAAGCTAATAATATTTTGTGTCTTTACCATTCTCTGCATTAAAGATTACATAATCATTAATAGGACAAGAAATTTTTATAAACAGAAATGGCTCGCAATCAGTGATTTAAAACAAAATTACTCAAGTTCATAAAGTAATACAAACAAACACCAGGGAAAAAGTTTTTGACTCGTGCAAACAAAAAACGAAAACAATTCAAAGCCTTTTTATAGAAATTTCAAGACCAATTATCTAAAAAAAGCAATATAAATACTAAACAGCAAAAGCACGTGAAATCGAAAAGAAGCTATCAAATTCTGAAAATTTAGTTCCACAAACTGCTTGGAGCATCATAAAAATATTTACGACACAGCCCAATGAATCAAAAACAATATAAAATTCCAAAACTCTTAATACAGAGATGTAATTAATTACCAGATCCATTAAAAGTAGCAGGGTGAATTCAACGCTTTTTTTTCGTCGATTTGCGTTATCGCCGGATCCATCTTTCAAATGCTCCAACCATAGTGTCATTCGTGGGACCGGTGTCTTTTCCATGGCACTGTACTCCAGTCGAGGTTGAGGAGGAGTTGTCCTCGTCTGATATAGAAAGATGGAAACCAAAAACATTCAATGTGACATTAACGGCATGTCTATGTGGCTGCTCAAACGCTGCTTATAAGTCACAGTGTTTTTGACTCCACTGAAACAATTTGATCAACATGTCTTTGCGCTCAAGGCATTTTTCCTTCCACCCTGAACACAGCGAAAGTCACGCCCAAATTTTCAAAAAAGCACGATCCTTGCCTTGCAAGCAACTTATCGTCCCCTATTTCAACTCCTTCCAGTCATAAGCAACAAATTTTTTGAAAAAGCTTTTTCTGTCCGAGATTAGAGGGGTTCTTTGAGCGTTTTGATGTTCTTTGTTCTCATCCAATTCCGGCTTCAGAAAAAAAACTACAAAATCCCATTATCGATGCGTCACGAACTTTAATCGAAAGCGTTGTCGATGGACTGGAGAGACAGGCAACATGTGCTATGACATATTCCCTTGATCTTTCCAACAGCATTTCGAACTGTGTACATCATTGAGACACTGTGTGTGCCAGTTTGAAGACATGTGGAGTTCGAGGTTCTGCGCACGAATGGCTTTCGTCCTTATCTCAGAGATAGGAGCCAGTGTGGTGCAGATTGCGAATTCCGCTGTCAAAAGAGGTAAAAATGGCCTATGGTGTCCCGCAAGGATCTGTCCTTGGATCCAGTACTATTTCTTTGTGTACGTCCAACGGGTTGAATTCGTCGCTCCTAAAAGGTTAAAATGGATTCACATACGCTGCACGATAACAAACGCTCTGTTTTCAAAGCTAAAACAAAAGAACCAATTAGAAAATCAATACTTTTTTAAAACTGAATTCATGTAATTCAGTATTTCCCTCAACATTGAATCTGAGAGCGAACAGTTCCAAATCAAAATTGTGTTAAATTTTTGCCTCTCGACCAATATTGAAGCCCGAGGATTGCGTTGCTGTGATTGGGTGGATGAATGTCCTCCTAGAGGGAAAATGATTCTACCAAGTTTCCTAGGGATGTGCCTTGATCGAGGCCTGACATGGGACGAATCCACATAGAAAGCATCTGTTCAACAGGTTCTTCGGCGCATTAGTTATGCTTTACGAAAATCTCTCCAAGTTTTGCTCCTTGGGACTTACTAAGAACGGCCCTATTTTTTTGGCCTTGTATATCCTCATATAACATAACGGGCTGAGACTTGTAGGGGGCAGCTGTTCTAAATACAAATTTTTGAAAGAAGTATTTAGAATTCAAAAAGAAAGCGGTCCGACTAATTTCAAAATTGAAATTTCAGAGCATTCATTGTAAAAACTCCCTTTTATGGGAGCTTTTGAATTACCTGACTTTGCCCTGTCTCTATATCCTTGAGGTTGCTCCCTGTACTGCCGAATTCCAAGTGTGTAGTTGGTCCAAGGCAGGGACGTTCACCAATACGGGACTAGCAGGCCGGGACAAGTTTTCCGTTATTCAACAGCACAGAACTGCCATGTTCGAACGTCTACCATCCGGAAGGTTGGCGTAAGGTTTCATAAATAAGCTCCCTGATGAGCATAAAAAATTTAAATGATCCTAAAAAATTCAAAGCTCGATTGAGAAACCATATTGGTGTCGAGGGAGTTGAACTACTCGCAATAAAACATACTCTGCAATCAATAAACTCACTTCTGTTGAAAGAGTTTTTGATGAGCCGCTGGTGATTAAATTTGAAGTTAATTGAAATAAATTGGCTAGTTCCTTTAGTTCTGTTCTTAAATTGTAAATCACGCATAACCTGAAAAACTTTTTAATGGACTGAATTGACTTGCATTTCAAATTGTATTTATACTTTAATTACGTTTAATTCATTTTAATACATGTATATTGACGATTGTTATAACAATTTGCTTATAAATTGTGAACACAATAAAGATTTATTATTATTTATTATTATTATATTATAACTCACGACAATAACTCAAAACTAAATCATTTGGAAAATGTTTTCTAACACCGCTTAAATTCGCCCGCTTCATTATTCATCACAACGTACATTGCTATACTCCGTTATAAGCTCTACGTGAGTTCGTAATGTTTTGAATTGGTAATAATAGTAGTAATAGTAGTATTCAGTATTTTTTTAACGATAGGAGAAAATGCATTATGCACCGTCAGGGACAGATGATTTGCCCTGGTGTGTGGAGACCTCTCAGCCACTAAAAACCTACCGGTCCAGGCATTTGGGAAAAACCCTCTCGGGAACGCAATCTCTGCAACTACTTCAAGAGGGTGCCATCTGTTCGCCCCATGGGCATTACTTCATTCTAAAATCCACCCGACATGAGCTATTCTGGTGCTTTATAGCTGCTCTCTTCTTTTTTGCCTTAGCACCCTCATTGCAAAACGACCGCAGCGACAGCGCTCCACGATTCGGGACTGGACACACATCTCTTCTATAAGGGGTCTCCGGCGAAACACACCCTGATAACGTGCCCCAGTGAGAAGCTGGGTAAGGTAGAAGTCTACCTCTCCATGCTCTCTTTCGGTCCATCCCCTCGAATCACCTATGAGCCTAAAAGATCACCGTCCTCGACTCTCCGTCTCGCCAGTCGAGTTTGCCACTCATCCATTATTGTGGCGAACGAGCAGCACGCACAGCTGGACAGTGCCGATTCCAATCGTAGACACGCTTCCGCTCAAGAGCTAGAAGATCGATGGGAATTACTCCCGCAATCTCACGGACGGGGCCGGCTCCAAAACGGTACGATAGGCAGATTAAATCAGGAGAGTCCTCCTCTCCTCGTGCACCACCACGACCCTTTCCTCCTGTAGCGTTTTCTGCCGCAAGGTATCCGCCTCATATCTCGCAACCGTAGAGGATAAATAACCGAATTCGTCACGGACATGAGGACTTCGGGGCGCTTATACCCTCCGCGGGTCCACCCACGTTGGTCACGAGCCTACTCAGATTGGCCACAAGTTCCTTGTCACAGCTTTCTCGGCGCGCACAGGTGATACCTGGTCCCAAAATGTTCATACGGGAAATCCCATTCTCACTCCGATGATACTTGACGCAAGGAGGCGTTTGGTATCGATTGAGCTCCGTGTTGACGTTTTAGCTGCAACGACGGGATCCTATCCTCCTCCCTGGTGTGAGAAAGCACGATATCCAGTCCATAGCTCATCCCTTCCAGCAGAAGTATTCGCCTTCAAAACTAGACTTAGCAATCTCTGCGCCTCATCCAACTCTCTCGGCGGTTGTATGGACTACGGCAATGTCATACTGCATAAACCAACGAGGAAGGATAGTCGTGCCGGGCATCTCCATACGATTACGCGCACTGTGTGTGTGTGTGGTTGTGTGTTGCTAGTTTGGTTATTTAACGCATCATGTGAAAGATACGGGCCAAAATACAAAATAATTCAATCGTCAAAGTGAGGGCTCCTGTGGTGTAATTGGGTTAGCACAGTCACCCGGCAAGTGAAAGATCCGGGTTCGAGTCCCGGCAGAGCCAAGTAATTTTGTGCGGATCAATGTCCATTTGAAATTAAATTCGGCTTATTTCCACTTTATACAAATTTAATAATGTTTATATATATATACTTCTATTAACATATATATATATATATCTATATATAATATATATATATATATATATGATATAATAAATAATATATATTATATATATATTATATATATACATATAGAAAGTAAGGCAATAATGGTGCCTATTATTTTGAAATCTTAAACTGCTGATGTGCCGAGTCAACGTAGCCCGGCAATGAAGGTTCCACTGATGTAAACCCAAAAGAATTGAATGAGAAAAAAGGTTAAAGCGTTTTAAAAGAAATATATTAATGTTTTCCAGGATTTATATAAGTGAATAAAAGGCATAACCTTCCATTCTTTACTTACTGGATGAAGAGAAAATTAAACAAAAAGAAGTGCTGGAATTAAAATCCCTGCGCTTTCTCTTCTTGAAACAACCCGTACTTCAGCCATTTAAGTGATAATAAGTATTTCAGAGGATTCCACTTAGATATTAAGTCCATGACCTATTTTTAATTCTGAGTCCTATAGAGCATATTTAGTTGAACTGAGATTTAAACTATTTTTATAACCCCATTAGTTAGGAGTTTTGTATAATTGGAGAAACATTTTTATATGTATACCAATAAATGACATATAAGATTTAGTTCGTACCTAACCGACGTGCCATGGCATTAATTGTAAAATTCTTTTAATAATGTTGCCACTGTAATTTTTTAAATAAAGTAGTTTCTTCATTAAGGTATATAAATAAAATATGCCGTTTTATGAACGAATTTTTGTTAGTAGTCAGATCTCACTTCAAGTAAGTTCCAATTAAATAAAAAAATAACATATTTATTATTTCATTGAAAATTTACATTCATAGTATTTGTTTGAAGTTAGAATTACGAAACATACAGGTTGATTTGAAAAGAAAATAATGTCTTAAATATTCTTACTATCAATGGGATAAATGTTTTTTAACTGTATGCAATATCTACATATTATGGAACGTTTTGCAGCAATCGAAGTCACTATCGCAATTGGAGATACCCCACTTTGTTGGCTTGGATTTATTTAATAAAATTGGAAAAAAGAAGAAAAAAGTTCCAAATATATAATGCTTTCATTTATTATTATGATGACAACACAACAGGTTTTTATATTACTTATTTTTATTACCTTCAATAGTAACGCAAGTTGACACGTCAAAAAGCCTTCTTTTTCCTTGTACATTGGATTACAAGTTGTAGATAGTTATCCCTTTAAAATGTCTTTTTCAACCTAAAATGGAGATAAATGACTATAAAACAAATTTTCTTTTTTTTTTCACAATGAAAAAATCTAGTATTTTATCTAAATAAATTAGCCCTCATCTAATTATTGCGTATACGTAACTTGGTTACACCGTAGACTGTTGTTTAATAAAAACAGAATTTTGTTTAAAGAATATAATATGTGGTCTTTAATTTTATATTTCGCGACCATGAATATCTATGAGATATACTAGAAAGGTATTCTCTAACGCTTATTCAAAATTATAAGGGAAATCTAAATGAGAGCCATAATCGAAATGCATGTTTGCTTAAACTATAAAATAGTTTTTATGCTTAGCTATTCATATCCAAATCAGTTTTAGTGTCTGTAGATGTCCTTGCATACAGCCAAAGAATAGATGAAACCTTCTTAGCCTTTTTGAATCATAACTTCACGAAAACCACTTCCTAGGAAATAATACCTTTATACGGAACCCTTTGGGTAGGAAATTTCACTATTAATTTGTTCAGCGCATTAATTACAATTTTCAAATATAAATTGGTCCCATGCATTTTAAATGTTACGACCCAACACTTAGCGCCCAAGTCAGCGTCGTGTTCGAATGGTAAAATTGGGGGGGTTAAACCAATCCTCACTGTCTACAAGCAAAAACTAGGAGCTATGGAGTTCAGATTAAAACTCCATGTTTCTAATCCTGTTAAAGCTGCGTTGAGACAGCTTAGTAAACATGTGCTGAAGTGTTTATACTAAACAGTCTAACTTTCGTTGAGCAGCGTTACGTCTTGTGTGTGCCATATACATATTATAATTCATCTTTGCCAAATACTGTAATAGAACATGATAGATATACATACATGACAAAAAGTTTAATAACTATATAGTGTACAAATAAAAAGCAATTGGTGTGTACCGAGTTTAAAACATTTAAACAGATTTTCTATAACAGTTTACTTTACCAGGTTTAGGATTTAAGAGGCCCCCTCTCTGACATTTAACCTGGGGGACGCGAACGGCTTGAAGGTTATTGTAGAACTACCTAACCAGTAGGCAGGTAGTCGAACTGTATTCCTGAAGCAGGGATTAAACAAAATAAATCAATACGGTGTTAGATACGTCACAATATTGGCCTCACCACAATTCATCCTAGTACTTTCTAAACGAGTAAGTTGCGTTATGGAGGGAACCACATGGAACCTGCGTCTGGCCTAATCTTCTGGACAACCATACCAACAATAGTTGGAGTTAGCTCGTGTTTAATGATTAACATCTAACTATTCTCGGATTAAAAATAATGGTTTTGCAATCGTTATTAACACAATCAACCTCCTATCTGCTAAAGTTAAGTATTTGTTCGAATTAGTATTTGTTTGATAAATAGAATTGATAGAAAGAATAGAAGCTGATTAATTGTTTTTTTATAACTAAATGCTAGCATTAAAATGTGGCCAGGCCTCTTATCAATAAACGAGCATAAATATTAAACAGTCCATTGAATAAAGGTTTGCAAATTATAATCAAAAACGCATCATTTTCCCTGATTAAATACCGATGCCCAATCCTAATAGAAATTTAATTTAAGTGATTTTAGTGAGTGAATCTATCAGGAAAAGTTCAGGTTTTCCTCTTTAAATAGCAGCAGTGATAGTGAACTGTTAATCTGACGAAAACTGGAATTTTATAAAAAAAATATTGCAGTTTTAACGGATTGCACATCTTCTGAATATTTAATGCGTTTTCAAGTAGATTCCAGTCTGAAATCGCAGGTCACGAAACAACTGATGGGTTTAATACATTAATTTGCAAGACTTTTACAACAACCGACTGTCATACTGATTAAACTATATTCTACCATACTTATACATTCCAGTAAACATTATTTAATGTTTTACCATTGCTTTGAGTTATATAACACTTTTCTAAGAGCGGTATGTATGTTTAGAGAGTCCCTATGAAAACGTTGTCTGCTCCACATATAAACATTTATACCTAAAACCACAAGTGTAACCTAAAAATTTTATATTTATTAGTAAACTAAACATGTTTCAGTCTAGAATCAAATAAACACAATGGAGTAAATCAATATGATTTAGACGTACAATAATTAATTAGATCAAGATTTTCAATTTCTGACATTATAACTGCTAATTTTAGTAACACACGTTACGATCGACACTGTCTTACTGGTGTACATATAACGTGGACAATAACCGATAGTTTTCCCTTATCCATTCAGTGTTAATTCCGGCATCATTTCCACTTACTCTTCATCGTTACCCAATGCATTTACATTACAGTTATTATTTTATTAAAGCACATATCAGTATACAGCAAAACTCAGTGTTGAATTGAGGCAAGATGTAAAAACAGATAAATGAGTTAATCAATAATGATACACGACGCAACCAATTTATTAGAATATGAAACCGAGTATTATAGATACTGCACATCGTAACCCAGTAGTATGAACAAAATCGGAAAGATTTTTGTGATCCATTCAACGATTGCATTCAGTCCAATCGTTTATCGAAACAAATGTTCCTACTAAAAATGTGAGAAAGCTTAAATAGAATTTAATTTATATTTATAATTTACAGTTTTTTAGTAAACTTAATGTCGTTTTAAGGCTACGATTAATATCGCAGATAGTAATGAGTTACTAATAAGAGATACGGAAAACCATTTATTAGTAGGAGTGTGTATAAGGGGGGAAATGGGGTCATCGATAAACTCATTTTCGAAGTGTGTATCTTGTAAACATAGAAAATAGTTCCTTAGTGAATAATGATTTTTGACTAGTGATAGTACCGTTCCGCAAATGGGCATGCGTAGAAAAAAAGTCCTTGATTAGGGCGTTTATTTCTATTTTCGTTCAATTATTAAAATTATGTTAGGGATATTTAGCAGTTGATACGTCTTTAGGTTTCCTGGGTCTTAAAATGGATTGTTTTACAATACTTACCTTTTTCATCTAAAAACAATTAATAATGAACCAGGAGATTCTGCAGTGTATTATTGAAGTCTTCAAAGAGGATTTTTAGTATTACCTTTTTTTAGAAAAAAAAAAAAAAAAAAATAATTACTTGTATATGTGATATTGCTTGAAAATGACACACAACGCAAAGTAAAATTATCCTTTTTGGCAGGACGTCATTTCAATATACTTTTATTTTCAAGAAACTTCATATACAAATGAAAAAAGTTAGAAATAATAGGAATTAGATGTTCTAAGACATTTATTGCGTTGATGAAACAGGAGTTTGTAGTAATTGTTTTCTTTTTTAAACAGAAATGTAAAACGTTTTATCGAGGGCAAGCATCCGTTTGTTCACTTATGATTCTGAGTAACCATCCTAAAATATATTTAGAAACCATTTGCTCTCCTATGTCTCTAACACGGCTTATATTCTTGCTTTTAATAACAGAAGTGTTCTATTTGGAAAACCAGAAGTGATGCCACATTTTAAAAATTCATTTGCTGAAAAAATTCTTTTCCTTTCAATATATTTTTAATGAGTAAGCAGATATGTTTGTTGCATTTAGAGATGTGGGAGTAAAAACCTGTCTGATGAATTAAACGTGTTATCTGTTGAAAGACTCAATTTCTATGTCATAACAATTATGTAACTACGGCAGTTAGTTATACTCGGGAAGTTGTTATTCAGGCTTGAAGAGGACGTATTAATTGAATGTTGATCTTGTCCCTAAACCTTCACACTTAGTCTAGACAAGTAAGACTAGTTAACTAACGATAGCTTAGTTCCCTCGGACACTGGGCTAATAAGTTACTATTTTTGAGAGGTAACCAAGTCTTGTAAAATGCATCCACCTTGATAGTGTTCTATACTTCGTATCTATATTATTTCCACTTTAAATATAATTTAAATTTTTAATTTTTCCGTAAAAAAAAAACTAGTTTTTTATGATTTTTTTATGTGCCTTAACATGCTGTACCTATCTTTTTGGTACAGCAGGTTATTCCACTTAAATTAAAGTAATAATAGTTTGGGTTTCTTCTTGTTCAACAATAAAAGAACTATTATTTTGTTGTTGCAAGCTCTGTAATAATCATCAAATGCTTATGGAAAACTTTAATAAACTGTTGTTTAGCGTTATACAAATTTTAGCACTCAGCGGGACTTACTAAATAACTAATTTAAGAAACCTGTGCTGAAAATTAAATTAAAAAATTAAATCATAAAAAATAAGAAAACTCCTTCAAAGAAGTTCTTTCAGGAAATACAGAACATCTTAAAACATGGATTTACTATGTCTTCTTTTAAAAATTGCTAGACAATAAAAATTTAGCTGCATCTAACACATTTCTTTACCAAACTAAAAAA
>NW_025781697.1:0-39851 GCF_021130785.1 Homalodisca vitripennis | reverse complement strand
CTGTCCGAAATTTTTTAAGGGCCCTATATTTGTATTTTTGTTTGTATGGTTACGAAGGCCGTTCACATTGAGGTGGTGACGGACCTGTCCACCGAAGCTTTCCTTGGTGCTCTCACTCGCTTCGTTTCTCGTCGTGGCCTGTGCACAGACCTTTATAGTGACTGTGGCACAAACTTCGTAGGTGCTAAAAATGCCCTACACAAAATCCTCACGGCTGACCAGCGCAAAGTCCAAGACTTTGCTGCTGACCGTTCAATTCGATTCCACTTCAACCCTCCTGCTGCTCCCCATCAAGGTGGAATTTGGGAAAGTGCCATCAAGAGTGCTAAAACACCATTTAAAACGTGTCATGGGACTCCACATACTAACTTTGTCTCAATTCATGACGCTCACAAGTCAGGTTGAAGCGATGCTCAACTCCCGCCCGCTCACCGCTCTCTCCAGTGATCCCAGCGATCTTCTCCCACTGACGCCTGGACACTTCTTGATCGGCTCTCCTCTGGTTTCCGTGCCTGAAAGGAACTTGCTGGACGTACCCACGAACCGCCTTTCTCACTGGCAGCTGGTTCAAGCGCTGCACCAATGTATCTGGAAGCGTTGGCAGCGAGAATATCTCCAGACTCTTCAGCAGCGCCTCAAGTGGAGCACTCCTTCCCGCAACCTCCAACCTGGAGACCTCGTCCTGGTGCATCAGGATACTCCCGCTCTCTCTTGGCCCTTTCATGGGTCACTGATGTCACTCCAGGACAAGATGGTACAGTTCGAGTGGTACATCTCAAGACCTCAAGTGGAACTCTCACTCGTCCAGCAGTGAAGGTGTTTCTCTTACCTCACCTCTACAATTAATTAACTGTCTCTCTACCACCGCCTATAACCTTTGTAATTTGAGCCTATATTGCTCTTTCTTTCATTGAATCCCAAGGTGATTCAAGGCGGCCGGTATGTTAAGTATTATTGCATTAAATAAACTTGTTTTTTATTGCCTAATATGAAAAGGCTACTTTTTATTGAACAATAATTATGTATATATGTTTTGGGGCAATTTATACTCTATATTTGCCTTTATTTTACTAAACTGTATATACTGCATTAATTCTATATCTCTTTCTGCGGCCTAGTGCCTACAATACCATTCCTTACTGGATTAAAATATTCACGTACAGTGACAGACCAATGAACCATTGTTTCACGAGTCAGCTGTTTTACTGTACACTCACCAACCAATCACAACGGTTGACTTATCAATTGCCCACCTTGCAAGCGACGGCACGCTTGCTCATTATACTCTCGGTCCCGCCTGGGGCACTTATGTACTGCTAACCATACTTACTCTCTCCCCATGTGTTACTCTCTTATTTAAATATTAGTTTATTTCTATTTGTTGTACATTTACATTAACATTAAAGTCAGTGCTCTGGATTGGCAATCTCTACCAGAACGTATCTGCTCCCGGACACCCGCGTCTACCGTGCTCTACAGGACTGGCCACAGTGTTATAAACTATTCGTTTGCGGTCGTGATTGTGCGTGAGTGAATCCGTGAAGGACATCTTCCGTCTTCACGCCTGCCTACAAGACAGCAGCCTATTTCCACACTTACTGATCACAACCTGGCCCTCAACAACAGTAGACTACGGTTAGGTACCTCTCATGAAAACAAAGGTAACTGTTTATTTTCTGCACTTTATTTGAATATGCACTGTTCATAAACTCATTATGTGTAACCTGGTGAACTCTTTGTTAAAATCAGTGTGTTGGGCGTCTTCACTGCCTAGTGTGAAGTGGTCCTTCTTATTCGAGCCTCTAACATATTACTTCACGGTTCTCATAACCAAAATTCATTCTTTTCACACTCTTTATTTATTATTGAAAGAAATATTGTTAATACCAAGTATTTACGAGTATATATATTTAGATGAATTTGCTGATATATGTTCTAATATATTTTTAACAACCCAATTTTAAATCAAGAGAGAATTTTATTAAATTTAAAGTGAAACAAAATCTTGCACGGTTTTCTCGTATTGCAAATAGAAGAAATTTCTACCCGCTTTCAATACAACTTCATAAAACTAATACCTTTCCTTTACACACGAAGACTTCAAAATGAATCTTAGAACTATATTTTCAAAAATTAATTGAATAATGACTATAATACATTCAAGACGTGTTACTGAAAACACAAACCTTAGGCTGTTTGAGGTAACCAGAGCCAATGGGTAGTTAGCAAACGTGAAAAACATTCGTTCATATATTACTGGAGTAGTTCATGTATAATTACATTATATTGTGATATATACAATAATTTTACGTAATGCACATTAAACGACTCATTGCATGAATCTCGTGCGTTATGACATCGTAAGTGGCTTCATCAGTGACATAATGATCCCAGTCTTTACGTAACTTGCTCCTGTGATTATTAAACCTTAAATAAATAATTGCAAGTGTTATAAAATATAAAAATCTTTGTATAACAGCCTTACAGTTTTACATTTTAACGAGATTAAACACTGTTTAGATTATTAGTCAATGATTGCAGGAAAAATTATGAGTATTGGTGTTCTTCCAACGAGGCTAAACTCAGGAGATGTTGTTTGACACCTAATTCTAGAAAGTGATTTTTTTCTAGCCTAGTTGGTACATTTGATTATATTAGTAAATATGTTTCCAATTTTACCAACACATTTTCAAAATACAATAACTGAATATTTTGACGTAATTTTTAAAACATTTGTAATTTAATTTTAAAATTAGAGTCAAGTTAAATGAAGTTTTATTAAATATGAATGTACAAAAGTGCTTAGAACTATTAAAATTTCCAGCTTTGAAAGTGAGTGAGTAATATTCTATCTGCACAATTTTCATAATTAGTATTGTACTTGCAGGGAAATATTTGAAGAAGACTTCTCGAGCAGAATTCGACACCTATTTAATAAACTATCATAAAATACTCCACAAAGTATACAATTTTACATTAAATATTCATGAAATCTTGTAGAGATCACCTAAATCGATTAATATCTTCAACAGTTCCCCTCTGTTGTAAAAATAACTGAAATATCGTCTTGATTTGGCATGGAAATGAGCACAAAGAAAGGTTCAGGATTATTTAAACTGTTAATAACTTGTTTCTTCAGAACTCTCACTGTTCTAACTTAGCTCAAGACAGCAAATAATAAACTATCAGGTACTTCTCGACCAAGTTTATTAAATTTTAAAAATTTAAATCATAGTGTTATTGTGACATGCTGAATAGGCAAAATTAATACTTAGATATCTATATATGTAAAAAATAGTTACAAATGATCCACTTGTATTTTTTTAATATTTCGTACATAATAATTAAGTTACTATTCACAATACTACAAGTGTCTCGTTCACCTGGTTTCATAAGTGTACAAATATCAATAGGTTGAGGATAAATTAGAAAAATCACCGAAAAAGTCACTTAAAATTAAGCGAACTTTTACTACAGAAGTACTTCGTCGTTCTCAGAGGAGTTGATGCACGTCAGAATATCGTTGACAAGGAAGCGATTAACTGTCAAATACTGACATTGTGAGTGACAATGAGGGGAACTCTCAGACAGTTAGTAGAGACACTGTGTTAAGTATTTTTTACGTCTTAAAACAGTCAAGCATCCATAATAATGTAGTTGAGAAAATATTCCATATACAGTTACACTTTATTATAGTAAGCAAACACTCAGTTAGAAAGTCCCTAGTTTCTGAAACATTTCGTTTCAAATCCAATTACTTGGTGAGAATCCACGTCCACGGTTAGGATTGATCAAGACCACGTGAACAAAGCAGAATGAACTGTCATTTTCTTTATACAGCATTCTTTACTTCACGACATTGTACTTTTATTTGTCATCTAGAATTGAAGGAGATTACATCACTAAAACGCCATGAAATATTTAAAACATTATTTATCCGATTTTTTTCTGCGGTTAACGAATTATTAAAGTAGGATTAAAATTTAACAAGGCAGACAGACGTCGTTGACGTTTGGTCGTTAAAATTGTTCATGTCGTGGTTTGCTGTTGCATAATGTAGATGTAGGCCTACAAGTTTTCATGCGTATTTGTAAATAGGAAAAGTGTGGTTTTTGTTGTGTTATGTGTGTTCTTTTATGCTATTTTAACTGGAATGACGAAACCATTCTGCAAATTCAATTTCATACAAGATGAAGTGCTATTTCCAAAATATTTAACAAATGACTGACTATACCTTATTGGTTAACCATTTATTTGATGGAGTTAAGAATACGTAATTAATTATTTAACTGAATCTAAGAAGAGCATAATCAAAGAGTTTCAACCACGGTTACCCATTACCCTGATACAAGAATAAGGCCGTTGAAATGTAAAGCGACAAGTGGAAGGCGACAGAGATGAATGTGGACGGCGGCACAGACGAGGCAATCCATCAACATGAACAAAAACTCCAGGATTCCATATTATAGTTATCCTTATCGTGCAAGGATGGAATTATAACTTGGTACATGTGTATATCTACTGAGTTGCACAAATTATCCTCAAATCCAAAAAAGTCTGTTGGATCTGAGGATAATTATTTTCACTTTGTATTACATTAGATTCATAAAAATATAACTGAATATTTTATTAATTGAATGGCATGATTAACAACTAAATTTTTACTTTGACTTAATAAACATTGGAATATGGATAAGCATTAAAATTAAAAGTATTTTGTTTCCACAAAATTGGTTTTTGAAACAGCCAAGATTTTACTAACATTTAAATAATAAAAAAATATTCTGATTCCTAAATTAAAATTTGGTACAAGTAAATTGGGAGGGAAATACTTATTTTGTTTATTTAACGCAAAAGTATTGATTGAACATGATTGGAAAACACGACATTTTTTTCCGAAAACAATCACGTATTACTCTGATTTACTTTGAAACAGTGAAGAATATTTCAGAAATAAACATTTTTAGTTTTGGAGTTATTATCCTATATAGACATAAACTATATTATATATTACTTATAGGAAATATTTCTATAGAAATGCAACACGACTGGTATTGAACGCAAGTGACGTGATTTATGTTGGCTCTGTATTATTGAATATCTGGGGCCAATTACGCACTATAGGAGGCATGCATCATACCAGTGACAGCCTATGTATTAACGCTAAACTTATAGTGATATATGGTTGTACTAACAGTCGTCATAGTTCTTGAACGTTTTCACTAGTATACAGTGAGTGTGACAAGAAAAGGAGTAAAAGTCAGGATGGTGTATCTATACAGATACATGCTAAGTAAAGGGTCAAACTTACACATCCTATATTATGACTATCGTTTAAGGTTTCCACAGTGTTGTAATCTTCCCGAGGAGAGTAATCTTTGGTCAGCATGTTAAACATAAACTGTCATTAAACTCGTCTGCTTCAGCTGGTAAGGTCAGGGGGCGGAGCTGTAACTTTGTTGGCTATAGCTTAAAAAATAATTAACGACAAATATGTGTTCAAAACAGTGTTCAGTATTGCTTCTTTACAACAGGCTGTCATCATTTTTTGGAATTGTACGTTACAGTATTTTCTTTGTTAAACGTTTATTTAAATCTTGAAATCATATGTATCAAAAATGTTATATTATCGGTTTGGATTTACATATGTTAAATGACATTACTAATAACAGGTAATTTCTAAAATGTTGTTAAGTTTGGACGTGGCGTGAAATTTACATGATAACTTTTATAGTTACTCTTTTTATACAGACAACAGATCACAGACTAAAACTTCTGTAGAATTCTGAACAATTACTTAGAGTATTAAATTTACATTACCTAGACTATTTTTACAAAATCACCCTTACTTGAATTGCGGCAGTATCTATGTTAACTAAGGAAAATAGGACAAAGAGCTTAAAATATGAAAATATATTTGCATTCTACTATAACCGTTGTAGTTTTAAAATTTAATTTAAATTGTTTGCTGATACAATAACAAAGTAGGAAATGAGGGTAAGATTTGTAACTGGATCCTTTTTGTGTATTATAGATTTCAGCATTTATTTCACACTGGTTCATTTTTTATCTACAAATGGAATTAAAATATAGTAAGAATCAAGAAAATGTGTCAAAATTAAAACAAGATCTTAGATTATATAATTCTAAGAGGGAGATTTAACCAGGAGGGGGGGGAGTGAAATATTAAGACGACCCAGGTGTCGAGTTTGCACTTCCTGTCGTTTTAGGATTTATTATTTAGCTCGGATTTATCTGGAAACCCAATATTTCACTTCTTGTAAGCTATTTCAAAGGGTAACCTGCACCAGCAGTAAACTCATAATTACCCACGTTAGCCTAAGGCGTTCGTTGACACGGATAAAAACATGCTCAGTAATTCTAAAAACTACATTACATATCACAGTGCATGTTGAATTAATAAATTATTGATTAATGTATAACCTGCACCTGCAGTAAACTCATAATTACCCACGTTAGCCTAAGGCGTTCGTTGACAAGGATAAAAACATGCTCAGTAATTCTAAATACTACATTACATATCACAGTGCATGTTGAATTTATAAATTATTGATTAACGTATAACCTGCACCTGCAGTAAACTCATAATTACCCACGTTAGCCTAAGGCGTTCGTTGTCACGGATAACATGCTCAGCAATTCTAAAAACTACATTACATATCACAGTGCATGTTGAATTTATAAATTATTGATTAACGTATAACCTGCACCTGCAGTAAACTCATAATTACCCACGTTAGCCTAAGGCGTTCGTTGACACGGATAAAAACATGCTCAGTAATTCTAAAAACTACATTACATATCTAAGTGCATGTTGAATTTATAAATTATTTATTAACTTATAACCTGCACCTAAAGTAAACTCATAATTACCCACGTTAGCCTAAGGCGTTCGTTGACACGGATAAAAACATGCTCAGTAATTCTAAAAACTGCATTACATATCACAGTGCATGTTGAATTTATAAATTATTGATTAACGTATAACCTGCACCTGCAGTAAACTCATAATTACCCACGTTAGCCTAAGGCATTCGTTGACAAGGATAACATGCTCAGCAATTCTAAAAACTACATTACATATCACAGTGCATGTTGAATTTATAAATTATTGATTAACGTATAACCTGCACCTGCAGTAAACTCATAATTACCCACGTTAGCCTAAGGCGTTCGTTGACAAGGATAACATGCTCAGCAATTCTAAAAACTACATTACATATCACAGTGCATGTTGAATTTATAAATTATTGATTAACGTATAACCTGCACCTGCAGTAAACTCATAATTACCCACGTTAGCCTAAGGCGTTCGTTGACAAGGATAACATGTTCAGCAATTCTAAAAACTACATTACATATCACAGTGCATGTTGAATTTATAAATTATTGATTAACGTATAACCTGCACCTGCAGTAAACTCATAATTACCCACGTTAGCCTAAGGCGTTCGTTGACAAGGATAACATGCTCAGCTCTAAAAACTACATTACATATCACAGTGCATGTTGAATTTATAAATTATTGATTAACGTATAACCTGCACCTGCAGTAAACTCATAATTACCCACGTTCGCCTAAGGCGTTCGTTGACACGGATAAAAACATGCTCAGTAATTCTAAAAACTGCATTACATATCACAGTGCATGTTGAATTTATAAATTATTGATTAACGTATAACCTGCACCTGCAGTAAACTCATAATTACCCACGTTAGCCTAAGGCGTTAGTTGACAAGGATAACATGCTCAGCAATTCTAAAAAACTACATTACATATCACAGTGCATGTTGAATTTATAAATTATTGATTAACGTATAACCTGCACCTGCAGTAAACTCATAATTACCCACGTTAGCCTAAGGCGTTCGTTGACACGGATAAAAACATGCTCAGTAATTCTAAAAACTGCATTACATATCACAGTGCATGTTGAATTTATAAATTATTGATTAACGTATAACCTGCACCTGCAGTAAACTCATAATTACCCACGTTAGCCTAAGGCGTTCGTTGTCACGCATAATAACAAGCTCGGCAACTCTTAACACTACATTACATACCATAGTGCATGTTGAATATAACTGGTTGATCAAAGAGAGTTTAAAGTCAGTGTAAAACAGCTATTTACCACATATTGCAAACTCAGTATTGTACCAACATGTCGACTGAAGACAACCCGGCTCGCTGTCTGCTTGGTTCCCTGATTTACGCTTTGATAAGGGCTGGCAAGTAATTTATATCTTAGGGGTTATAAAAGCCTTACTTCTTTTATAGCGGTTTAATACTTTAATTATTTATTGAGTCTTCATAAAATGTAAAAATAATCATTGTTTCGTAATTTTATAATTCACACATCGACATGGCATCAACCCCTAATGAATTAAAATCCTACTAATTATTTACCATATTTAACGCTGGACGCACTTAAAAACCAAGAAAACTTAAGACTAAACTAAGGTTCCAGTTAACTGGTAAATTTACTTTGAATATAGCAAGTTTTAAATTTTTCTACATCTTAGTCGACCAGATGTAATAGGATTTTGAATTATTGATTTAATATTATGTCATAAGTGCTACTAAATAAATAAACTGTTGTAAAGATCTAGGAATATTGTTATTCATACAACAGTTATTTGAATATATCAACTTAAATTATAAATATCTTTTAATTATGATAGTAAAAATTAATTGAATTTAAATTGTTGTTTATAGAAAACAACATGATCGTAAGTACGTTATTTTTAGAGGTGTTGTATTGTATTGATAACTTTTAAAATTAAAATATCTCAGAATTTTGGGTGAATTATTATATTGTATTTACTTATATACCAGCAGTTACCCGTGGATTTGCACACGATTTCCTATTGAATGAGGAGAGAGTGAGTGAGGGAGGGCTTTGCGTATGTATGATTGATTTCACAGTTACAGAGTTTTCCATATAATAGGTGTACATATTCTGTAGAATAATGTCTGTTAGATTGTACCAATATGACAATTATATTAAGTTAGCTTACTTGATTGTCTTATTTTAGTAAGTGATTTATTTCACATAAAACGTTGTTATTGCTGAAATAAATGATTCTGGTTCTGATTCTCATCTGGCAAAGAAACCGTCAATTATACGCACAATTACATTCCAATTAGGAGGTCTGAGCGATACCTTTAAGTTAGGAGAAGTACTGACAACTAAATGTTAGTATTTTTGGGTGGTAGTTAAATGAAGGCAACTATACGGACAATGGGATGAACCATAACTCACCAGGATGTCGTGATATTGCCCATAACCTCGAAACTTAGCGATGGTTGTTACGCGACAAATGGCCTGGCGTACCTTGTAACTACGCATTATAGATTAATCATGCCATCCCTTGTGAATAATGTCTCAGTATATTAACCAATGAGTTTGGGTTCGAATTCCGTTTCGGTCAGGCGTACCAAACATCGACAAACTATCACCTGTGACAACCTAGAAGTATCGTGATGAACTATTCCGTGCTGTAACTTAAATCACGTCTCCTGTGTGTGTGTGTGTGTGGTGTGTGTGTGTGTGTGTGTGGGTGTGTGTGTGTGTGTGTGTGTGTGTGTGTGTGTGTTTGTGTGTGTGTGTAACAAACACTGAATTCTTCAAAATGTTTTGTCGCTAGTAAACTTTAAGTAGTTATAAGACAGCCAATATATATAAATGAGAATAAAGATATTTATGAATATTATATATATATATATATATACTCGCTCCTCCGGAACTCGCTAGAACCCAGGTCCCTCACTTTGCCTGGCGAGCCGTGTCATCTCTTTAAAACTTAACCAATATTAAATTTCGTTTCACAGCAGGTATTTGGCCTTTTGATCTTACGTATTTACACATCGTGACATAAACACTGAAATACAATATAACTGAGTCGTAAAAAATAAGGCCTCTGTGGTGTAGTGGTAGCCGCACAGTCAGTGACAGACTATTTTATATATATATATAAGGTTCAACAGATTTGCACGCCAAGCAAATAATTTACATATGCAATAAAACTTTATTCTGTACGGACCTCATTCTACTAAATTTGTTGTGTTTAATAGTCCAGTAGATTCCACTATATATGAATGGAATCTACTAGACTCATCATCGCCGCTGCTGGGCTTGTATAACGAGTACATCTAAGTGGAGTCCCCATTCATCACTACTATACCGACAAAGAAGTCATTTCACATATCAGAAACAAAGACGGGATCTTTGGTGGTATTTTCCTAGTCAGGATTCAAGCAGGAGCACTCGATTTTTGATGATTTTTTTTATACTCTGAGTAGTTATAGACAATTTATTAGAGCTTTTAAATAAGCTATAAATGCCTTAATTTCTTTAAATAATCAATGTATGCCTTCATTTTTTATGTTAAACTTGTATTTTAGTTGACAAAAATCAGTTGTTAATTTTCAAATCTGATACTTGTTTATTCTTTATTTTTAAAATTTTATTTCATGTTTCAAAAAAATTTTTATTTGCTACATAGTAGTTTAGCTCTGATTATTTAATGAATACAAAGGATAGTAAGTCAAAATAGGGATTTGTATATAACAAAAAGTTTTTTTCATTCTGATTAGTTTAAGTAGAACATAATTTGTAAACAGTGGACACATTATTACAATGTTTATTCTCTTCGTGGTGCTGTTGCTTGACAAACAACTTGAGTTAGGCCAAGTTTTTTTGCAAACATTAAGTATTTATGTCTGCGTGAGTAATAACTTCAATAGTCTTTAATTTGCTTGTTGAAAAATTTCCTTGGCCATTCTGACTAACGTTTGACTACTCTACATTAAATTTTATAATATTTTGTAGTTGAATATCAAGACAATTTATCTGGCACTGTATTTTGTCTATTAAGTGAGATTGTTATTTATTGTTTGAACTTTTATTATAACATGTTAATGTTAACTATTTTCTATAGCTTTAAAATTAATAAAATAATGGTGTGAAACAACAAATCCTAATAAATAAAATATAGAAAGGTTATATTGCTAAACGAACTAGATATTTGACTGTGGCGTAGATATTATAAACACTGGATGACGACTGTAAGTGGATATATATTTTGGGTCAAAGAAGCTGGATCATCAGAAGAGTTTATTTCAGTTAAGGGGAGGAAATCTCTAACAGGTCTAAATTCAACTCCAGCGCTTTTATACGTAAGAAAAATAACAGAGAGTCACTGCCAGACATGGGAGATTATATACATGTCATTATATATAAAATTAATGTCATATGTTTCATGTCATATATATATATATATATATATATTATATATATATATATATATATATATATATATATATATATATATATCTATATAAAGTCAGTAACTGGCAGTATACTTGTGTCCTTTATTATAGTAGTTTATTAAAATTATTTTTGAAAATTTTTATAGTTAATTTTTAATGCCTAGAAACTACCATAAATAGATCATCGCCATTGTCTTAATCACTATTTAAAACGTTTATTGAAATACATACATTTAGATAAAACCATGCCATAAAAAGTTAGTAACTACTATTATTTGCGAACCGTTCTGAAATTCAGTTAGACTTAAACATAAAGATAAAACTAAGAATACGTATTTCTTACATTTAAATTATGTTAATAATTTAACAGCAAGTATATTATCAATTCTTTTCTCACAACGTATCTTTAATTGGTCATTTAGTAACATGAAAGAGAACGGATACCGACAAAGGAGCTTTTCTGCTGAACGGATTTCTGCTCGCGTGATGAAGTGCAGAGAGAACTACATGTTCATTCCTGTTTACAAAAATTAAACCTCTTAAATCTAGCTGAGTAATTAGCTTAAGACTTAGCATTCCCTTCAATGCCCTTTCTCACTTAATTATTATGTTTAATAATGTAATATTATGCAAATTAATCATCAGGTTACTTAAGTGGATTTAATTGAAGCTTATCATATTTTTACAATTATGTAATATTATTTGGCCTTTCAAGAAATTATTGAATCCTTAAAGTTAAAGGCCAATGTTCTAACTAATCAAAGCTAGGCATCTTAATAACAAGCGTTTTGTAGATTTTAGTTCGCTACGCTTGCACATTATAATCTTAATTGTCTGCACGTCCATGATATTCTTATATTCTTTGTCAACAAGACACTGCTTACAAGAATCTGCCATGTCCAAATTGACTGAGCAACTTCAATCAAACCACAGCAACATTAAATCAAGTGCCGGGTTTTCATTCTGCCAGTAACTACCAGACCAATACATAAGTGGTTCAGAATATCTATTAAACTCTAGGTTCGTTACTTTAACTGTTAATTTGGATATAAAATAATACTCACACAACTAAAACCGCCGTCTGAACTCAATGCCGGAAGTAATTAAATACATTTTTGTTGGATAATATACGATTTGTTATGGCTAACAAGATCAAAATCGGCATAAGTGTTACAGAAGATAAAGATTACTGTAGGTATTTATTAGCGAATGACCAACATGAAATCAAAGCAAATCATGTGAGTTGTAATCTGGTCACTTTTTAAAATTCGCTTATACTTAAAAATTAAACACATTTACTCATCTAAAAACATTTATAGGACATTGGATTTTTTATGTTTATCATGACACATTTTATATTCGTAAATTTTCAATGTAAAGTTGACGGTTTGTTAGCGAACTTTATGAAAATAATATAAAAGTGAAGTATAAGTTATATTGAATATACTAAAATATGCTTTGAGCTACTGGATATTAGAGTTGCAAACAGAACTGTGCGGGCATAAAGTCCAGAGTTGTCCAGGATTTAACAGGGATCAGTCTACGTACACTAATGTGTAAACAACAGACCCTCATCTACAGGACACTACCTGTCCTGCTGTAATCTCACCGGCATTAATGTCCTGGATTAGGAGACACAATCCTGTTGTAGAATCGGGGCTAACATTTAGCTATGTTTGCTTCTGAATATTCGTACACTGTATACTACACATAAGATATCTCATCTGACATAGAATGATGGAGCTATCATAAAATATGGCAAATTGAATTTAAATCGTACAACCATAATATGGAAGCCGAATGAGCATAACACCAAACGAATATATTAAGAATGTAATGAAGAAAGTATCTAGACTTGGTGCAATAAAATAATATAACAAACTTTAATAAACATAAAACGCAACCGCTTGTTTTAGAGACAGTTATTGACGTCATAAGGTAAATCGTAAAATGGGTAACAAAATAATTGTAATTTTTCTCATCTCCCTTTTTTATCTGTTAGAAATATTTTATTATTATTACCATCCTTTACCACTATTTGTACCTTATTCAACAACAGTATTACAACAGTAGCGTTGTAATTTAATGAAGAATATAAAATATATCAGAAAACCAAACTTATTGTGGTTTATATTGTAAGTATTTCTTGTCTCCATCAACGTGTAAAATAGCATATTAAGGTTAATACTGCTTTACAATTAAATTTCCAACTGATTATAACAAAAACCTTCACGAATTGCTGTTTGTATTTAAGGGCAACTACGCGTGTACTGAATTGGTTTCAAATTTTGAGAAACAATTAATACAAAGCATGTTAGTAAAAAATTAAATTAAATTTTTGTCCTTTACGCAGTTATAAATATATTTAAAACTTTATATATTTAGGTTTATTTACAATAACCTTACTCTTGAAAGTGAATGTTGAATCTCACACTTTAAATAGTGTTTGTATGATTGTGAATATTAAATTGTTATTTACCATTCTTTAACTATTTACTTCCCTGTAAGGAAACCTAGTGCAAGTTAAAGTTGTATATTGAAGGTTTTCATAATAAAAGCTAACTGTACAAAATATGAGCAGGGTTGGATGAAAAAAGCGACTTGTTTAAAATTAATTGAGACATAATTTAACCATATAAATGACTAAGCCTCATCATACTGATACGTGAGATGCGCATTTAGTTTACAAAATATACTATCGAGCACAAACGTTTGACGTTTTAAGCTGCAAAACTCGGATGACCTAGTTCAGTAGTGATGAATAGAATAACAGTTTGTATTAGCTCTTTTCCCGTAGTAAGGTATTGTTTACGGCATGTTTTCAAAATTATTTTTCATTGTAACAGTTTGAAAACTAAGGAAAAATGGCATCTTTTATTTTTTTCAGTTATTTGTAATGAACAATATGAACAACACATGTCCTGTAGTCTGCAACTGATTAAAACATGCATGACAAAAACAATTTAAAAAAAATAACTTTTTTGCAGGAAATGAAATATTCAACTGCTTAGCAGTGTAAAATACGATTTAACTAAACATTATTCTGTAACATTAGGAACGGGATGAGAAGAATAAGTCACGTAAATGAACTTATGTTTGACCATTTAGTAGTTTTTAACTGACATAGGATTTCAGAGAGATTTTATTTATTGGTATTCTCAAATAAAAAAAGCTTTGGAAGTGTTTTCAATAGAACTCATAAGAAAATAAACGTTTAACATCCTATGATTAGTTAGACAATACAAATAATATACTGTATAAGGCAAAGCATTAGACAATTCCAACAGTATAACTATTTTACATTTACGTTTGTTATTAATTCAGCTTAATTTACTTCAAAACCATTTACTAAAATATGTTACATTTTTCGGAATCTTTGTTATTGAAAATTATCTTTTCCCAATTAAAATAATTTTACGGTTACAAGAGAGTCACTAAAGAGTAAAGAAACATAGATTAAGTGTTTTATTTCAGTAGTGGCAACAAACTTTGAAAAAGGAATGTTTCGGTCTAATAAAGTTGTACAATACCACATAAATCTCAACATGTCATTCAAGCCATCCGCCGCCAGCCCTTTACTTATTCGTTCTTTAAAAAATGGTCATTACCACTGTAGGTACTTAAAAACATAATAGAGAATTTTAAATGTATGAGAATTCTGAATACAGGTTAGTACATGTTGTTGAATATAGTTTAAAAGGCATTGATACTATAGTTATTTGAAGAAAAAATTGTGTTTAAAAAAACAAACTCAATATAACAGTCTATCTATTGAATGGTTTTTATATTTGTGAAGGAATAAATTTAACTACAAATCGTAAAAAGTTATGCACAAGCTTATATGTAAAATATTTTAGGTATTTTTAGGGAAAAAGTCACTGCTCCTTAAAATCAGAACAGACAGACATAAAAAAATAAAATAAAATTTTGACCATTCCACAAGGAATTAACATTCGTATTTTGGCAGTATTTTTAACAAGAGCCGAAGAAAATTTGCTGCAAATAAAATAGATCTATATTGGTATGAGAAAAACTCTCTTTGAGGAGAACGTTTTCTTCTTCAGTTTCATAACAACCTTGATCTAGAACCCTCCAAGTATTACATTCTCGGGAAGGTACAACGAGCTAAAATAAATTTTGATTCATTACCGGTTTATGATTTATCTTCCACTAACATAAGTTTTGAACGTGGATGATCTCTAAATTAACGAGATTAGGGATCTCGGAGCCGATATATCTCACTTATCTAACCTCTTACAGTATCTCGAGTGCGGCAACAATTCCCCTTTTTCCGTCAAGTCAGAAGGCTTTTCAATATTATTTTCCTGATAAATTTATTACCATTTGAAACGTGTGCAAACGTAAAATATGACGTTACAGCATAGTTAAATTAAATGATTAGTGCGCCATGACAATAAGGAATACGCCCTCAACCTAGTATGATAGATTTACTGTATAATCAATGTTTTGTATAAAAATATTCTATAGTAAAGAGAACTGATTGTTCCATGTGCAGCTACAATCCTCAAATACCTGAATAAAGGTTATTATCAAACTTTATTGCAACGAAAACTCAGTTAATCATTTCAAAAATTTAGAAAATAATTTATTTATTTTGGGCTTTGATTAATTTTACTCGTATTTTAAAAGTATGGAGGATTGCATAGACCTACATTCAGTTTTGTCTACTATAAGGTGGTATAAAAACTATGTATGTAGCATATATTAATAAAGGTTGAACTTATAAAGGTGCCCCGGATCCCCATCAATGAGCAGGAATCAATTATATGCACATATTCTGGTAAGCTATTTGCAAAAGTATGCAAAACTCAAAAGAATGTCTTAGCTGTACTTAGTCTAAGGTATCTAAAATATTTTTGTAAGACGTAAAACATTTATGTTGGAGCTGCAGATGCTGTCATGACATATATTGATGGAAACAAAGGTATGGCATATGTTCCTAGGGTGATAAGTATAGAACCTAGACCCAACTAGTTATTGAACATAAAATCGGATGCATATCATAAAAGCTGAAAAAGCGAGGAAAATTGCAGGCAAAGAATCCAGAAAGCTTTCCAGAATATTGGTGAAGATAATCATCGGTTAAGGAAGGGCAAGACTATGATACTGGAATGTTATAAATGTAAGTAAAACTGTTCCTATTATTGTATGCAGTGAACGCTTTCCGAAAAACGATTATTTAACTATAAATAATGCATTACATCTGAATGGACTTATGGTATTAACAGGCTTAACATCTTTATCATATTTTGCATTGTTTTGTAACTATCTAAACATATATGTGTAAGTTAACCAAAAACAATACTTTTATAAACTTAACAATAGTTTTCTAATTATTAGTTATTAGTAAGTTAACAAAAGTTAAATCTTACATTTTTAGGAGATAAAACGTAGTTTATATATGATATTCGCCACGAACGTTGAAATTTGTGAGCTCTGCGCTCTTTCTCACCGAGTGTTGAGAGGGACACAACCGTGCAAATCGATAGCAATAAACAAACATAATTTGTTCACTGTTACCCTACTGACCAAAGTATTATTGTTTAAACTAATGCAGTTAGTACAATAGTACTGATCCAAATATCATATTGGGCTGATGTGGCTCTATTACGCGGGTCTCGTCGGTTCTCAAGCATTTCTTGCTCACAGGAGAGGTCACCTTTAGAGAATCAGATTCGAGTACTAGCTCGTTGGCATTAAGTAGTTTTTGTTTACAGCGATAACAAGAGCCGTTTCCGATCTATGCTAGGTACCTACTCTCTGCTGCCCTTACCTCCTTTGTGAAAGTTGGGTGGAGAAATAGCCCAACTATACACAAAATAACACACAACATACATACACAAACAAAGCATGTATACATATAGTTTGTTTTTGTAGTTTTGGTATGATCGAAATAATTTATTTTTAATATGCACAAATTTATATCATTGTAAATGCAAAGCATAAAATAATTTTACATAAAACACGTTTTTATTTAACGTCTAAAATGTATATCATTTGTTTTTTTTTCGTATAAAGCAACTGAAAGCAAGAACCAGTTGACAATAACTTTGAAATAAGAAAAAATCCATAGATATTATAAACCCTGAAAATTCAGAGATTGTAAGCGCAATTCTCGTTTAAACCTTACTACGACTAATTATCTCCAACCTTAATCCCTCCCTTCTTCACAGTAATAAAATCTTAAATTAAAAGACGGAAACTTGACAGTCATTATAAGTATGTACGTGCCGTACTTCGTTTAGTAACTTGTAACCGACACCACTACGTTATATATAAAGTCATATATCAGCTTAAAACAATGATTTTATAATTTTAATAATGTAATTTACTAATGTAGATCATTTTCACTAGACTCTGTATAAATGTCTAAAAGCATCAGAGACATAGATTTCATAGACTACGTTTTTGTTATTTTATCGTTCTTTAAACTTCGATATCAGTACAAAGTGATTGGGTCAGAGTAAAGAGAATCCTCTTCCGCCAAGTTGGCCGTAAAATTCGATTCCCGTTAGTCCTCTTGTCAGCATAGTACCGGCCGAAACGTACAGGATTACTGTTGAGCTTGGACACAATCAATCCTTGTGAATCCCTCACACAGGAAAGGTACACATTTAGTTATTACAGTTTGTTTTTTACCTGTTTAATTACTATGTGACACGAAAGATTCTAGTAATATTGGAAGAGTACACAATGGCGACTTGGTGTTAGCGCGGCCCACTGGGGTAGCCTCTTCCTAATTAGTGTTGTTTAAAGTGCTTTCCCTGTGTCGAGTGTAGACTTAATTAACAGTCTAGAACCACTAGAAAGCACTGGATAAGATCATACAATTTAACTAAGAGGCTTTTCCCCCAGACAGAGTCTTATGCTGCAGTCAGATCAATATATGGAATGGTTTTTTTTCTGAAACCCATCTTAATTGTGAGTGCGAACAATAGTGCTTGAAATGAGATCATTCAATCAGAACGCTTACTTTCTTTTATAAATTATACTCTCTAGCTGCTTCTTCAGGTAAACATAAAACTTCTTTCCATTAGATTTTGTGGTTTATAGAGAATGAGAAATTTTCTCAAACCCTCAGCATTCAGTTGGAATACAAATGTGAGAAACAACCATTGATAATCCTAAGTGTTTGTACGATAGCTGAAAGAGATGAAAGCTAACTAGTTGTAACCATTCGATTTACAGGTTTCCAGTATGAGTCTTTGTCACGGCATTGTCAGCAGTCTTTCTGCTGCCCTGCTTTACTTTAAACACTACAGTACACTAAATAATTATTATACTATCTTAGGTCAAATATTAACACTTTTTACAAGAAGGGTGACTTATCTATAAAACAAATTAAGCTTAATTTCTGTATAAATTACTATAACTCAGTTTACATTAATTATCAATATTATTTTAACTATAATGCATATTAGGTACGAATAGGTGAGTTAGCACAAGTTTAAACCTTTTTTAACATAATTTGCCAGTTGGTAAGGAAGTTGGTGATTCTATGAATTGTCAAGTGAGTTTTCCACCCAATAACAGCCAAACGGACCGAGATATGACGTAAACGGCCTGTAATACGTCGTCATTGGACTGTTGTGAGCTGTATTTCTGCATATTTAAACACATTCAACTCCATTACTCATATTTTATTCCTCAATGCCTGGAAATAATTTTAATATTTAAGCAATATATCAGTAAAAAATACACATGTAAATTAAGTTCGTTTACTTACTACCACAATAAAGAAACAAAATTATTCTTATTTGAGCAAATATTTTAACTCTATAATCATAATAATTTTATAAACGCGAAATGCCTTTGTTTGTATGTTTTTCTTTCACGCGCAAACTATTCAACCAGTTGTACTGACATAAATGAATAAATGAATAAATAAATGAATAAATGAATAAATAAATGAATAAATGAATTTATTTCCAATTAGTAACAACAATATAAAAATACATATACATTGTTTGGAAATTAACTGGCCACTGTATCAAGTTATGTGACCAGTTTTGAAAGAAAAGTATTTTAGTAACATATAAAATAAAATGAGTCTAGCATGTACTTAAAAAAAAAAAAAAAAAAACAATCGCCACCTCTGCAGTGTTTACATATCTAAAATTAAATTTTATGGAAGTATACAAAATAAACTTAAACTTTACAAACATAATTCCTTTAGACGTGTATTATAAAACAAACAGGAGAAGCAAAAAAGAAAAAAAAACAAATAAGAAAAAACAAAACAGCAAATTATTTCATATTACATTAACGTTAAGATAACCTATGTCTTGTTGCATTGAAAGCCAAGTAATTGATTTTTTACAAAAAGTTTTTAAATTAGCTGCATTTTTTATATCAAGTGGAAGAAAATTAAAATATTTCGGACCTAAATAAGTAATTGAATGTTTAAAAATGGTTTTGTTCACTTTTGGTAGTCTGTAATTTCTGTTATGTGCGAATCTTGTTGCGTAATATAAATTATTGGTACCTAAGTTACCACTTCTGACAAAAAACAATCTTAATACTTTAAAAATGAATAGATGCTGAATAGGCAAAATCTTTAATTGGCTATAAAGAGGAAAAGAGCTTTCTCTCTTTGCCTTCTTTAAAATTATCCTTAAGAAATAGTTTTGTGTTGTTCTTAATCTGTTTATTAAAAAGTTTATAAGTTCCACCCCAACACAATATGCCATACTGTAATCTGGAATTAATTAGTGCAAAATAAAGAGATCTTAACAATTCAATGCTACAAAAATTTCTTAAAAAATAAAACTTTCTAATAGTAGATGTAATTTTCTTATGTAGAATGGAAATATGTTTCTTCAAAAGTAAATTTTTTATCCAATGTAATTCCTAAATATTTGAAGGTGTTTACTTTTTCTAATGGTTGGCAATTACAAAGAATCATGTTGCAAGATGCAGAATGGAATTTTACAGGAACTGGCAATTCAAAATTTTGAAAACTGAAATTTAAAAATTTAGATTTGTTTACATTAACTTGCATTTTGTTTATGAGGCACCATTTACGTAATAATAATAGGTCACTATTTATTTGTTCGCTAATAGTTAATTCATTCTCATGTGAGTAAAAAATGGCTATATCATCCGCAAAAGCTGTAATTTTTCCCGTTAAAATTCAATGTTAACAAATCATTTATAAATATTAAAAAATAAGACAGCAGATATCACCGATCCCTGCGGAACCCCAGATTCAACCGTTCTAGTTGAGCTGAAGGTATTTTGAATCTTTACTTGTTGTTTTCTATTTGTAATGAGAGTCCTAAACCAACTCCAAGCAATACCTCTAATTCCTGCATATTCTAACTTGTTTAATAGAATTTCGTGGTCAACCAAATCAAATGCTTTCTTGAAATCTATAAAAAGTCCTGTACATTTTAATCTGGAATTCAAACTGCTATAAATGTTTTCTGTTATGTAAGTTAAAGCGTCTTCTGTAGATTTTCCTTTTACGAAACCAAATTGTCGTTTACTAAAAAAATTCAAATTGTCTAAATATTTTAGCAGTCTTTTTGACCATTATTTTTTCAAAGAGCTTAGAGAAAACAGAAAGCAAACTAATGGGTCTTATATTGTCCAATTGAAAAGAATTATTTTTCTTTAAAATTGGAACAACTGAACTTAACTTCAACATTTCAGGGAAAATGCCCGTGCTAAAACTAATGTTGATTAAATAAACCAGTATTGGAGCGATTTCATCTATAATGAATTTTAACAACTCAAACACTAATCTTATCAAAAACCTGTTGATTTTTTATTCTTTAAATTTTTCACTGCATGTATTATTTCATTTAGATCAGTTGGTTCTATAAAAAATGATTGCAGATACGAACGGACAAGTGGAAGAGTAACTGTGGGAACTGTACAAGGTCGGTCAGACTGGACAGAGATAAGGTATTTGTTTATCTCGTCTGCGATGACGCTTGGTTCTGCCGTGAATGTTCCGTCTGGCAATTCAATGCGCTCTACATTTTTGTTGGAGGTCACTCCTGTCAGACTATTAATTACTTTCCACTGTTGTGATACATTTCCACTGCAACTTTCAATTTTTCTTGCATAAAAATTATTTTTTGTGAAGGAAACCTGAGTGCTTAGGTCTGAACAAAATTTGTTAAAGTAATTTTTTAAAACGTTGTCATAAGGTCTTCTTTTACAAATTTTGAATAGTTTCTTTCTCTTTTTGAATTTATTCAAAATTTGTTGATTAATCCATGGACTCAAAGACTTAGCCTTCAATAATTTGTGACAACTATTAAATGTTTTACTACAGCTATCTACAATTTTAATTAACAAATCATGGAATTTACGATAACATAAATTTACATCTCTTTCTGAATAAACTTCTTCCCAACTAGTACTTTGTAATTTTATTTTTAACTAAGTTAAAATCAATAATAGATTTGTTAGGTGAAATTTTATTATTAATTAAGTTGATGTTGTCGTTATTTCTAAAACTAATTCCTAATATACAATGGTCTGTTATACCTTCATCAAAGACAGCACTTTTATATTTACTTATGTTTCTGCTTCTCACAAATACATGATCTATACATGTTTTAGATATATTGGTTATCCTAGTAGGATCATTTATTAATGATACAAATCCATTGTTATACAATAAAGTGCTGTAATTATTCGATACTGCACTAGTAGCAGCTATGTTAATGTTAATGTCACCTACAAAAATTACATTATTGTTTATATTACTTAAAACATTAGATATTTCGTCTAAAAATAAGTTTTCAGAAAAATTGTGCAATCTGTATAGGCAAAGTAATTTGAAATAAGATCTATTAAACCTGACATTCAGAAGCAGGGCATCAGCTGTTGTCATGTTTAACTGCAATTGATTACAATCAAAACTATTGTCTACATAACACAGAACACCACCTGATCTATACACATCATTACATTCAGCAAACAGAACATAGCCTGGAATATTAAATAACTCTACTTCGTCAGTACCGATCCATATCTCACTGAGTATGATAATGTTAATTCTATTAATACTATTGTTTATATTGATAATGAAACTGTCAAAATTTTTTCTCATGCTTCTTATATTAGTGTAGATGATATTGAAACCTCCTTGATTACTCTCTAAGTTGAAAAATGTATTAATGTCTGATTGAGTATTATCTGTCATTATACAAATAAAGATATTTTAATGAATATTACTTTTAATACATTTAATAAAAATGGAATAAATTTAAAATATTGTACTATAAATTTACACAAAAAAATGGTCATACGAAAATTTTATTTTAATACCAAATAAACATTTTACATCAACTTCTTTTCGTTCCTGGGATAAATATATGAAATCCTTCCTATTCTTATTTCGGAAATCCATTGAAACAACGCCCTGGTTTCTAAAGCATCGAAAAATTACCATCTTGGTCTAAAGCTGCGTTAGAGAATACAAATATTAATTTAAACTGTTTTGTATAAACATTGTTTTATGACAGCACATCAATGTATTTTAATAATCTAACCACTATTATTAATCTGTTTTAAATTTATAGTGTGAAATCATTACGTTAGCTCGATAATGGACAAAATATACTTTGAACTGTATATGTTTATCAAATACTAGTTATTCAAAATAAAGACAAAATTGCTATGAAAACTATTAGCATGAATTTAAAGTACTTTCTATACTATACTTTCTTGATTGGGGACACGGTAACATCAATTATGGATCAAAACATGCTAAGACCGAAGTATATTACACTGACATTAAACGTACACTTTTTTGGCAGACTCTCTTGATCGTGGCCACAAGGCAAACTCAACATTGGCGTCTGAAATATAATTTACTCTAACCAACTCTAACCATGATCACAGGATCATGCAAGTGCAAAGCCTACGTAATTTCGTATGAAGCCGGGGGTAATTTACAGCAGAATTACTTAGATATGGGAATAATATACAGACATACTTTTATGCCAAAATACCACTTATAAATTGCAAGAATAAATTAATTACAAGAAAATGTTTTTATTGTAAAAAAGAAAATATTTTTGACAGCTGATATCATCATAGACACGCATTGTACATTACGTTTTGTTTGCTTGAAGAACTACCAACTGTCATAGTGTAACGCATACAGTAATGGCAAATAGTTTACCATCTATTCTAGTCTAGATTGTTTATTCTGGATTTACTTAATGAACAGAATTGTAAATGTGTACATCTCGAGTATTGAATTTGGTTTCCTTGACATGATGGGTCAGCATATTTACAGCAGCTGGGGGAACTAAATCGGAGGGACTGGGCATTAACATGTGCAACAAACCATTCTCTCCGTGACGACAATTTTAAGAAACAAGCGAACGCGGTGAATTCATGATTACATAGGAATCATAAATAAATACACATTTTAAGATGAGAGGGTACTAAATACAATTATTTATGACAGAAATCGTCAAGGGGACATAGCGTCCCTTTTCACTGATGAGGTACACGATACTGATTAGATAAGTACTAAACTGAACAAAGGAAATATTATGATGTAACGAACGTGGATGCAAACACTTGTACTTTACTGTATCAGGATTACAGATTCATTCTTTCAAAAAATGGATACTGTAGGTAGAATTAAAGGTAGCAAGCTGGCTGACCCACAACGAAGGAATACATTTCCTTGTAGGGAGTTACACAATATTCCAGTTATCTGGAATATTTTTCCATATCAAATAAGAAGTTAATATCTAAAGTTGATGGAAACCAGCGAAATAAACAGTAATATGCCTCAACGATTCATTATTTCAAGACAATCCGAAAAACAACTATAAATTCCGAAAAGATTTCTATAACGCTGAACCATGAATAACATTTGTAACGATTAGATTTTTTTCATATTTCGTCAGTGAGTTCTAAAAATCCTACCTACGCTTCCTACCCCTGCCCCTCTTCACTCCTGTCCCTAGCTGATAAAACTTGATCAGTGTATGGGTCTGTGAAGCATACGGATCTCCCATTGACAGGGCTGTTACTACAGACATAATCAAGTTGCTATCTGATTCCGTTACATAATTTTATTTTAATATTTGCGCTATGTTAAGAGATTTATAAATCTCTCAGTACATGTTAGGCAGCCACGCACCCTGATTTTGAAGCACAAAAACGCGTACGTGAACTGTTTAAACCAAGTAACCAAATCCAGTCGGTTTATTCACAGGTTACACGTGAGTGGCTTATGAATTCATTCCGTTACGTAGACGCGAGCAGCTCCTACATCATTACTACTTATAGTTAGATATGAATAGCCTATATAATCTCAAATACAATTCATATTCTCTAGCTATTTATGTTCATCACAGGACAGTGGTTTTAAAGTTCACATGAAACCCAAGATGCAATTAATCACTCAAGTGTATAAATGGTAGTTTATATTTTGAGTTATATAACTTTACATAACTGCACTATTTGTTTTATATTTCCATACTGTAACGTTTATTTTATTAGCCCCGTTCTCTTTGACTATCATACACTACTAATTGGAGACCAAACATTTATAGATGGCGTTAACATTCGCTGTTGGGTTATAACGTATGCGGTTATCACACATATAAGGCAATGGTATTATTAAGAATCTAAAAAGGGCCTTTTTGAAATTTCCTTCATCTGCCTATGTGTCCATCCATCCGTCTGTGCAATAAATACCGATGGAAAAATCCTTGAGAATAGAGACTTGGTTAGAAGACCACTATGGTAGAAAAACCCTAGAGTTTTTGGTTTAAGGATAGCTCTTCACATTAAAGTCATAGATTATCTATCTGTCTAACTAATCCGGTTGCCCGTCTATACAACAGCACTTGATAGAACAGTCAATGAAACCTGAACAATTGTTTACTGTTTTCTATTGGTCAGGCGAAGAACTCAATTGATTTGTTCACCGACCATTTAAACTCTCCATCTGTGGTATATCTCATTCGTTCTGTTTATACGTTCTTTCGGACCCTTGAACACAGCTTTAATATTTACTTATATTTTGTACGTATGATATAGTTGTTTATTTGTAATTTAAACAGGAGCGCGCTCAAAGATATAATGCATTCGTGCAACTCAGACTTCATTTTAGTTACGTGTATATATTTCAAAGATAGATAGTATAGAGTACTCTAATTTATTATCTTTTTATCCATCAATTTGCCGTGGTTTCGTTTTTTAGGGTTCATGCGATATAGAGGTATGATGCTGATCCAAGCATTTACAGAGAGATTAATGCTACGCTTCATTCCAGGACGTTATTGTGGGCACGTTTTTATAAACATCTGTGGCCATTGCTGCAGTTAAGAGCTGCCCACAAGAAATGTTGTGGTCGGTAGTCTCTTAAGGGCCCCATACACCTGCGAGTCTGGCTCGCGAGCCGTGCCTGGCTCGCCGAGCCTAGCTCGCGAGCCGGATCCGCTGATTATTCACCATACACCTACGTATCTTTGCTCGCCCAGTTGCAAACATGAGTTGTTCGAAGAAGGTTGCAGCTGCGGTCATAGTGTTAGATGAGCTAGGTGTATTTAAGAAGAAACGGAAGAAAAGGTTAATGTGGTCAAAGAATTGGTTACTAAGTAGAAAGAGATTTAGTCACATGAATTTATTGAATTTCATTAGGAATGATAGTCGCCAAGACTATCAGAACTATTTAAGGATGTCAGCTGAAAGTTTTAACATGTTGTTGGACAAGGTTAAACCGCTTATAACAAAAAAAGACACTATACTGCGAAACGCTATATCACCAGAGGAACGCCTCACTGCTACTCTCCGTTTTCTGGCTACCGGACGGTCGTTTTGAAAGACCTTAAAAGTTTACTACAATCATATCACCACAAGCATTAGGTAGAATAATACCTGAGACCTGTAAGGCTATCTACAACACTTTGAAATGAGAATACTTGAAGGTAAGAATACTGCACATTATTTATCAAATTATTCTAGTTTTATTTCATGTTTATTCTAGTTTTTGACAGACAACTATGATTGAACTACAATTACGGTTAAACGGAAAACAAAATTAAACAAACAAAGAAAAGTTATCAGAAGAAAGCATAATCTTCTTGAGATTGCATTGGATAGTTCGCTTGTTCAGGAGTCGAAGATGTGGTGTAAGTTGAATTATTTGAGGTACCATAAGGAGAAGGTGTATCTCTCACACGCCAGGAACTAGTAGTTGAATATCCATAATCCATAATAACTGTGGAATTTGTTTAAATTGTTCTGCAGCCCTTTGAAAAGAACATCAGTTATCAACTTGTCCGCAATGTCTCTTTGGGAAGCAGGCATGCGGCGCAATTTCGCTGCATACGTTTTACCTAGGTCGTTGTAGTCGTCCTCGGGTTGATTAAGTACAGCGGAAGCCTTTTCTAGAATAGCCTTACGCTGGCGCCGTTCCTCTTCAGCTCTATCATTTTTGGTTTTCTTCTTTTTTGGCGAAGTGTTTCTTCTTTTTGCAGCTGTAGACGGAGAACCCCTATTCAAAGTTTGTTCGTTATCACCATTGTTCACATCTCCTTCGTTTAATTCCTCCTATAAAAGAAAACGAAATATTAATAGATCGGCGCTACTGGAATTATGGTAAAGCAAACTCTATGTACTAAGAGCATTCACATAACCTAATCTAAATACATTGTGTTTGGTTTCAGTTTCCATCTTCGTGCGAGGAATGGCAAAAAATCGCTAAAGAATTTGAATCTTTGTGGCACTTTCCAAATTGTGGGGGTGCTATTGATGGAAAAACACGTGAGCATTGTAAAACCAGCTGAAGAAGGTTCGTACTACTTCAATTATAAAGGATACCACAGTGTAGTATTACTAGCGGTTGTAGATGCAAATCTCAATTTTATTATGGTAGATGTCGGCTGCAACGGACGAGTTTCAGATGGAGGGGTAATAGAAGAGACTACATTTTATAATAAATTGAAATATGGTGAATTTAGACCTTCCTAAGGAAGAAAATACAGTGTATAATATGAATTTTGTTTTTATTGCTGATGAAGCTTTTTCACTTCGAAAAAATCTACTAAAACCTTTCCCTCGAGAAAAATTAACATATGAAAGAAAAATTTTTAACTACAGGCTATCACGAGCGAGAAGGTGTGTGGAAAACGCGTTTGGTGTGTTAGCTTCTAGATTTCGCATTCTTCATACAACTATCAATCTTCACCCTTCAAAAGTAGATGATATTGTGCTAGCTTGCGTGGTTCTACATAATTTTCTCCGGGCAAACAACAGAGCGGAATATACGCCTAGTTCAATGCTAGACAAGGAAGATATAGAAAGCGCCAGTGTCATTGCAAGTGACTGGAGAAATGATCAACCTGAAAGGTGTTTTCACACGCTTCGCAGATCCTACACAACAACAGCTGCAAAAGAAGCTTGTGAAAGTCGAGATGAATATGTGAAATATTTCAATGGGCCAGGAAAGGTTCCCTTTCAAGACAGAATGGTGACAAAAAATTAAACTTGTCAGATACACACATGCACTAACTGTTGAAATTAATTATTGTTTTATGATAAGTCGTTAATAACATTAATATGTATTAATATCTGTATTAATAAACTTGTCACAATATTTTAAAACAGTTATTACAGACTTACCTCAACAATACTGCCTTCCTCTTCAATAATATTTTCTTCGTCCTCGTCCAAATTGCTCTTGGTCTTTCGAGGCTGCTCCTGCTCTGCGGTGAACTTCATGAGCTCGAAATACCACAGAGTTGGGGTGTACGTATCATCTGCGGAAGCTCCGCTTCTCGTGCTGTCACGAACCTTCCTCATTTCCTTCCTGAATGCTGCCCTAAGATTTATCAACTTTCCTTTTTACAAAGTTAGTTTCTGCATTCGGAAATTTTTTCTTTCGTAATTTGGAGGAGATGTTCCCAGGCAGTATCCCGTTTAAACTTGTTGGAATACTCCGCACTTCGTACCTTCCACAAACACGGCAAATTTCGATACTCTTCAATGAATGTTGTTGTTAAAAAATCAGGGGCTCATAAATAACTTGGAGTCAGCCATGTTCACTCAAAACAAACAAAACACCTTAACCTTTGCGGAACGAGTGGTGCGTAACGTTTGGCCTGCAGTAGTGAAAACGGAATGAACAGATTTTTCGGTGGTGGGGGCACGAGTCCGATCCGTAATGCGCCATACACTGGCGAACTGATACTCGAGCCGAGCCGAGCCGAGCCGCACGGCAAGCAGTGGCGGATCCGGCTCGGCTCGCCTGAATTTGACTCGGCTCGGCTCTTTATTGTCCATACACTGACGGATTTGGTCCGTTTCTAGGCTCGGCGAGCCAGGCTCGCGAGCCAGACTCGCAGGTGTATGGGGCCCTCTAGATAGAGTAGTAAACAAGAGCGTACGTTTCACCATGGCCCTGTACAATTAAGATTACTGGACTTATGTCTTGCTTGACATTAATACTCTTGAGTTCCCTTTTTGCTACCAAGGTCTCTCGCTGTCAACATTGTTAAACTTCACAAATACGTTCTCATAACGTTTTATACTTTCCAGGCCCGTAGCTAGGCCCTTGGAGGCCCCGGGGCAGAAAGTCCATTCGGGGCCCCCCTTTGTTATATATTTCGCACTTTTTTTAATTAATAGATATAAGCATACAGTAATTGGATCTTTAGGCTTAGAATTTATGTGCATTTTTTTATTATTATCCTATTATTATTATTATTACCTTTTTTTCTTATTAAATCTATAATACTTAATTGTTTGCTTAAAACTATGTTTACAAATTTCTACGGTAAGTCATAAACTGGTAATGATTTTATATGCAAATTTGTATGGACTCCTGGCCCTGGTGCCATTAGTTTGGTTTTTAGAGCCATTATTTTTTCAGCTTACCATTGTGATTGGTATTCTATTTATAGTGCTGAAAGGAAAATGAAAAACATAATTATTTTTTCAAATTTTATTCACAATAGATAATAAATAAATAAAGACATAAGTGCTGATGTCTTAAAACTTTTTAGTCTCTTCTTAGGCCTACATCCAAGCAATGTAGTTTAGTAGATAAACATACAAGTAACATCATTAATTATGTAATACCTTTGAATACACAATAAATTGTATATTTATTTATGGTGTTTATGGTAATACTGGTAATACCATTAATTATATATGATCAATGGTGGTAATACCCACTCATTCTCAAGTTTAAAATTGCCCAACTAGTTTGATAGTGAGAATGCAACTGAACTTACTAAAAAGACTTTCTTCTTGACTTGACACTAGCAAAAACATCAATAATTCGGTCAAAATCTATTTTTCGGGCTCTGTCATTTTCAATAGACAAAAGAGCCAAATCAGTGAGACGTTGTTGGGACATGGAGCTTCGCAGGTAGTTTTTGATGAGTTTTAATTTTGAGAATGATATCTCTGCTTTGGCTACTGTCACAGGGACTGTGAGGTACATAAAGCATGCTGTTAGTACATCCGGGTAGGTTGATGCTAGGGAACTGTTTTCAATGAGTAGGAGATTTGCAACTTCTTTTACTTCTTTGAAATCCTTTAATTTGGATTGAAAAGCATTCCTTACTGATAAAATCTGAGCTTTGAACAATGGCGTTACATCATCTGAAAATCTGCTTACAAAATTATCAGCTTCACAACGCAGTTCTTCATCTGAACATGAGGCCAGGAAAGAAGGGTGAACAATTTTATAGGCATCAATCACTTGCTTCATGCCTTTAAAACGGTTGTCAATTTGTGACACTATAGTATCAACCATTGGGAAGAATATTGTCACTCTGAAATTGCTTTTAGGATCTGTCAGTCTTTGGTCTTCACAAAGTTCATCAAAGTGCTTTTTTACCTTTCTTGCACGTTGGCCAATAAATTCATGGGTAATCGTAATCCCCCATTTTGAACATACTTCTTCTGCTTCACTACAGACTTCTTCAAAGGACCAACGAAGTTCGGTTACTTTCAATAAAGCATTGCCTAGGAGATCGTACGCTGTCATTAAATCAATAGATTCCGTTTGCAAGGATTTTGAGGCAATGTTTATTTCCCCTAATATTTTGCACTGGACAGTCAAGAGCAAAACAAAACTAAAAGATTCTAACCTTTTTTTGAGCCCCTCAGCTTCATTCCTTTCCTTTGGCTTTTTGCTTGTCAAAATTATTTTATTTAAGGCTTTCATTACATCACCGAACCTTTCCTTTAAAGCGTACACAGCTTCATATCTCCCTGCCCAACGTGTAGGGTTTAAAGTCTTTAATGTTACCTTGTCTTTAGGAACAGGAGCCTTCGGATTCTCTGTACAACCAGAAACGACTTTTTAGTTCTTGCCACCGAACAATGCTGTGGCCAAAAAAACTGTAAATATTTTGCACCGTCTCAAAAAATTGTGCTATTTCTCGATTGCATTCAACGGCATCTTTAAGAACCAGATTCAAATTATGGCTGGCACAGTGAATGAAATAGGCATGGGGTGCAAGTTCTTGGATTCTCTTTTGTACTCCATTATACACACCACTCATGACCGATGCACCATCGTATCCTTGTCCTCTGCATTTTGTTATGTCAAGGCCTTTTTCTGAAATTGATTTTATGATGACGTCTTCTAGCCCCGAAGCGGTTTGGTCAGTAACTGCTGTGAAAGATGTAAACGTTTCACAAATTCTCAACTCACAAGGTTTTCCGAGTTGGTCATGGTCAATCTTTACATAGCGAAAAACTTCGCTTAGCTGATCTACTTTACTTACATCTTGTGTTGTGTCGTAAATTATGGAGAAAAAAGGCGCACTCAAAAGCTCTTCTTTAATTCCACTAAGCACTTCACTAGCCATCAGAGAAATAATTTCATTCTGAATTGTTGGACTGAGATAAATTAACAGTACCACTTGGCCTTGTAATTAGATCTTCTAGGATAGTGTCATATTTTGACAGCAATTCAATCAATGATAGAAAATTACCTTTATTTCTATCAGTGATATGCCAACTGTCTCCACGAAAAGGAAGGTTGCATGTTGCCAACATAAGGGAGACATCTAAGACCCTCTTCAAAACTTTCCTCCAAAAATTCCGCTCCTCCTTCAAACCTTTTTCTAGTGCATCGTCTATTGAGCCATTGCTCATAAACCAAGCAGGAATCAGCATGGTGCTGTGAATTCTCATGTGTCTTTATGCGACCAGACAAATGTTTCCAGTCCCTTAATCCTGAATCCCATCCTCCTACAGGTCCTTTCTGGGGAAACAACCAGCAAGGTTGGGCAATAAACACAATCCAATTTGGACGAATAGCACAACCAAGTTCTTTTCAGTTTGAGCCCAGACTTTGACTTCAGGGTAAAATAATTGTCTGAAAAGGACCCTACCTTGTTTTCCATCATATGGAAATGGGCCAACTGGTTGATAGGGTCCTAGTCCTAATTCAATAATTCGTTTTTTCACCTCTGGATCGATGATCTGGTCTGGAAAATGGGGTTCTCCGGTGTTTAAATAAGTTTCATTAATTTTATTCGTCCGGCTACATTCCACCTGTAAGTAGATTGCAATGCATTAGTATTTTTTTCTTACAAACATGATCATAACAATAGGGACTTACTGTAATTCCATGTTTACATGGAAGTAATACTGTTTACTTCCATGTAACCATGGAATATTTTATCGTAGGGATTCCATGTTTAGGGCGATAAAACAGCATATGTTGTTATGTTGAAAAATATAATATAAGTATTCTGTACTTGGCATGTCTACTTACTTGATCATTTACGCCGATCAGTTCACTGCTTGACGTAGGACTTGTTGGAGGTTTGGCACAATTTTCTTGTTGATGCCCTAGCCCTAGGCATGTTACTTCTTCATCAATACTTTCTTCAGCGTTATCTTGAGCTGTAACCTTCCTCTTCAATCTCATTTCCTGGGACTGAGGCTGCAATAAAAAATAGCAAGTCAAAATAACATTAAGTTACATATAACATATAATTTAAAGCCAATTTTAATAACATTGTAAAGATATAATAAAATATATAAAAATATATAAAAAAATATAAAAAGAGTAGATACATGGCCTCATAAATAATGAATGTGCAAGCGAGTGTGGTGCATTTTTTTACATCATATTATCACAAAAAGATATAAAATTACTATGATAGATATTCATGCTGTGCTGCTGTGCATGTATAAACAAATAAAATACCTACACAGAAAGAAGTAGAAACCAAAGGAATCATAAAAATCACATAAAAAATTAAATGACCACTACACAATAGTAGGTAATATGTAGCCTATATATGACTAGTGATAAATTCACAAACAAACATTGCTTATTAGATTAGAATAGATTGCAGTCTGAGTCAGACACAGTGGTCTAAACTCAATCAAACATCCAAACTCTAGTTAAATTTTAACACAGTTAATTTTAACATAGTTAAATTTTAAGATATTAATTATATAGTTATTGGCCAAGCTAATTAATTAGGCCTAAATACCGTATCTAAATTCAAACCACTCACCAATTATTGGTCTAGTTTCAGTACTAGATGTAGATGTGACATTAGTACTTTTAGTTGTAGTAGTACTAGTAGTAGGACATAACCAAGCAGATAGGGTGGAAGAACACTTTGAAGCATCCTCTTCTCTTTTCTTCTTGTCTTGCCTTTTCTTTGCCCCACTTTGATAGCTTCTTTTCATTTTAACAAATACAAGAATAAGAATACAAATTGTATAACACTTTAACAACACCGTAACAAACGAGTAACGGGACGAACGCCCAAAACGTCAGTTTTTGGTGTTAGTTTACCATCAACATAACATAACCTTATCCGGGCTGTCTGTCACTAGCTCACTAGTCGTAGTCACTCTCACTGTCGTCTGTCAGCTGTGGCAGAGGCAGTCGGCAGACGGAGCCGTCTACGTCACGTCGACGTCAGGACGAGTTTATTACTGTTGGGGATGGGGGAGTAAGGTGAACTAAAAGTGCAAACTGCATTTCTTTAATTGCGTAACAACTGACAGGCTGATTGATAGTCTGTCTATTTTTGTTACGAAAATCTCTGTGAGAACAATATCTGTCCATTATTTTATATTGAAAAGCTATTTAAATATTTTTTTATAAAGACATTTTGATGATTCGATGAAATATCCCTACGACCCTACAGTAATCAATAAATTTCACATAAACTTTAATTTCATTTTCAATTTTTCCACCTTCATTTTGGGGGCCCCCCCTGGCCGGGGGCCCCGGGGCAATGCCCCGGTTGCCCCAGCCTAGCTACGGGCCTGATACTTTCCCTTACCTTCTGATATGCTACGGCATTTTCCGTTATCTCACTGATTGACTGTGATTACCTAGTCACCTGATTTCATTGTTTGGCTGTCTAAAAACACTCAGCGCACTACTATTGATAACAGGCTTTATCAAGCAGATCCTTCTACCTCATTACTAAGCAAAAGCAAGATCCAAATAATATTGAAGCACATCATATTTTCAATAATTAACTTAAAATCCATATAATTTACTTTTTAGCTTATATACTTTTTACTATTAAAAATATTTCTATTCAGTGCTGGATAGCGACACAACAAACCAGTTTTTCTCTATCCAATGAAACACTAATAATCCTGATTGATTGTCTTACTCTCACTTTTCATTTCATATAGCTAAACAATTATATATTTTTATTTAAATTAATCGCACAATCAAATAATTTTATCCTAAAATTAGCGTTCAATTTGCCGTAGAAACGAAATTAAAAGCTCTAATTTACTGCATTTGATTGTATAATTTTAACACGACCTGAGAAGAAATGCTCAACCAATGTTAAACCCCAAACTGTCGTTACTACCTGGGTGTGGACCGTTACCACTTATTGCCCAGTAAACCCTACAGGAGGACCGCTATTCTCGTTAACTGTCGTTCTCTAACTTGAGAGTTAAACCAAATATCGTTAGTGGGCCTACAACACTCACGGACCCCTCTGTTTGATTATTACGACAATTTTTAAATTTTTTTAATCAATAGTTTTGAATAGATAAACAATAAAGAAAAGAAACGTTAGTGATTTTTCCTGATAAATGAAACAAACATTGAAACGCTTAGTGCTTTAGGGTGTGTTAATCCTTTGAAATTATACATATGTTTATATTTATAACATATAGTATAAGGCAGTAAAGTGTTTAAGGAGTTTAAAATTGATCTTAAAGAGCTAAAATTAAGACAACCGCAAGAACATCTGACTTTTAATGTGAAAACGTTCACTATTCCAAAGTACACCCATTCTTATGAAACAAACTCTCCTTTTTTAAATAAAAGATGTGTGCTTATAATACAAGCATTTATACGAGTACGAGGTTGTTTGGCAATTTAATGAGAACCGAACGGACCACTGGTCCTAGTTCTGTTCGTATTGCCGTGAGAAACGAAGTAAAATGTGATAATACATAGTAGTCTATAGTAGTCTTGAGACATTTTAGTATTATAAATCGATACATATTTCGGGACTAAGATCATCATATACAGACAGTATATTATTTCAGGGTTGTCATATATCATGATTTCAGTGCACTTGAGTTTCTGTAACTGTATAGCAAATTGTTACAGTTGCGACCTCGTGGCGTCGCGACCGGAAGGTGGGACCTTATAGAGGAATAATCCGTGGATCCGCCACTAGATTCCGTCTATTCCAAAACCTAACCAGCTTTGATGATTAAATAAATACTAATAATTTGGGTATAGTTCCGAAAGGTTCCCTAACAAAATACTACTAAAATGTAGACCACCCACGCTAACTTCTCCCGGTCCACCCTGCTCGAAAGCTGCACAACGACTCTTGTGTGCACAACCTCCGGTCACAGCCTGAAAACCTAGCAGGAACCATCCTACCAGAACCTGTCCGGAAGAATTCCAGATGGTAGGAGGCTCCTATTGTTTGAGCTAAAGGCTAGAGGTCGGCGCAGCTGGCTAAAGCGTTCGCGGCAACAGACGGATAACGCGCGGCAAATTCAAAACTGTAGCGGCACTCGCCGCATCCTCCCCTCCTTCTCCGAGGAGTTCGAAGGCTTAGCCATTAAGAGTGGTAGAAAGCGTGAGAGGAAAGTTATTTGGAAGTGAACCAGTTAAAGTTAAATTGAGCCAAAAAATCTTAAACTAGAACGCAGAGTTTACTAAAATATTCAAATAACACTACCATGCAGAAAAGGCGGTGCAGAAACCGCGCCCATTCTCGCTGAACAGCTCCAGTCCTCAACCACAGACAACTTCAACCCATAAGTGGGAAAGCAACTAAGATCTATCTATCACCAATATGTCACATACCTGCTAAATACTTCTAACTCTTCCAAGGTTAAGGTTGGGCTTCTTTAAAAAGTTTAATTAAATTATAGAAGATAGTCTAGGTAAAAGGAATCAGTATTCTGGAAACCGTGTTTGATTGAGAATCACGACCTTCATTCAGCCCCATCATCAGACTCAGATTTCCCTCCAAGAATAGGCCAAGTAGGAAAGGAGAAGTTAAGGAAATTTTATTCTTGTGTAACTCATAGAATATTTCTTCCATCGTAGCTGGCCATAATCCTAGTCCTGTTCCCCTTACTTCCCTCCCCCCCTCCCGCAGCGGGAGACAAGCCTGCTACCAACAAGCCAATCTACCGGACGCAGAATGAGAGGGAGTGAAAGGTCCCCATGACCTCTCTGGAAGAACATATACAATTAATTGTTTTGTTCATATTCTTTCAATATTTGAAATACAGGAAAGGTGGTGAAAAGATGAAATGGCCATTGGAGAAATAAAATCCAAATCTAAATGATGAGGTCTCCTAGTGACTACAGTCATAAGAGGCAAGGAAAGAGGAGAATTGGTCTGCTAACAAGTTCTTTAAACTTATCTACCCTATTAGTTTCTCAAGATAGTTTGGTGACATATGGCGAGTAGTATTCCCTAAATGGAGTGTTCAGATCGAGAAGGAATGGGCCAACAAACAATAACTCAAGTGAAAAAAAAAAACTCCTGTTGGCTCAGAGTTAGTAGGCCAGGAAATGATTGGTAATAACCATTAATATGTGGATAGGATAACCACTCTGTATAACTAACACATACAAATAAATATACATATAACTGACCATTATAAGGTCGTAACACGCATGCTCGAAAATACAAAGTAATATCTATCACGAAAAACCATACACGAACACTAAATTACACAGAGATAAACATTTATAGCAATAAATAACGATTGACTAACTGGCGTGAGTGCTTCGCTATAGCTTTAGCCTAGTTGAATATAGGAGAATACTTTGTTTGAAAAGTCGACTATAAGGGAAATGCTAAATAAAGTCGGTTCTAAAGCATTTATCGATACAAATTATTCTCTATCCCTAAATGCCTTAAGTTATAACTTAAAAAAAAAAAAAAATTAATTAATAGGATAGAGATAGTTAAAGATGTGTTAATGAAGTGTGTTTGGGGTTGCGCATAGGAGGCAATGAGACTGTCGCTGCTCCCAATATTGATTACAGAAAAAATTATATAAATAAATGCTAAATCAAGGAAGCTGTAAATACTTCAAACAAACAAAAATTTAAACGGCAGATCTCATAACCACCCATCCCCGTGTAAGTGTATAGTAGACAGTTTGGACCAAACATCAGAATTGCCAAACCCAACACCAGGTAGCAAGAGGAGAGCACGCGCAGGTGAACTCCTTAGCCCAAATCCACCTCAGTGTCAGGCACAGCCACCAATGCAGGGTCCCAATGAAGAGTAGAAAAAGAAAAGGAAATGTTATTTTTGTAAGGTGTAATAAGAAAGAAGAATGAAAATAAACTCAAATTAAACCTAATATCACAATGGCTTTTTCGGAATAGAGGAAATATCTAGTGGCAGATCATTGTCGTGGAGTTGGGAGAATGCACTTTTTAATATGGGATACATGTGCTGACCTAACAAATTTCTTGGTTTTTGGGTCACGCAAGGCAACTGTTACAGGGGAGGTAAAGGTCTCAATTTCCAAAGGTTTAGACCACATAGGCTGCAACTTGGCTGAGATGTGTTTGGGTGCATTACTCAGGTTAAATAGTCGATACATAACTGTATCACCCACTCTAAAGGGAACCTGTGCTCGACCTTTATTATACTGTTTGGATACTTTATCCTTAGCACGGATCAGATTGTCTAGAGCTTTACTCCATCTCTGTTCCATGTTTCTTGGTTCAGAATTAGGTTCTAGAAGTTGAGTCAAGATTCCATTTATTTTCCAAAGGAGTGCGGATAGTGTATCCCAAAAATATTTCAGAGGGTGAAGTGCCAGTGCTCTCGTGCTTAGAAGAATTAAAGGCGGTTTGAAAATAATGTAGGTTTTCATCCCACTGAGTATTGTCTTTGTGGTGGAAAATTCGCAAGGCAACTCCGATGTTTTTGTTCACACGTTCAGCGTGCGAACTTTTCGGGTAATAAGGAGAAGTCCTAATGTGTTTAATCCCGAGCTCATCGCCACATGTTTTTGAACTGATGAGATTTGAAACGACTGGCCAGAATCAGAGACAATAGACTGGGGAAACCCAAAGTAGGAAAATAGGCCTCGTTTAAGGGCATTTACTGTAGTTAGAGCTGTTGAATTCTTAGTTGGGATCATGACTGAAAATTTGCTAAACGCGTCTACAATGGTTAGTAGCCACTGGTGACAACGTTTAGTTCTAGGGAGAGGACCAACATAGTCAATCATGATCTTTTCAAAAGGTCTTTGTGCTAGATCAGACGATAGATAACCATATTTTGTGTTTGGGGCTTGCTTACAGCGCTGGCACTGCAAGCATGATTTAACCATGTTAGTTATTGTTGTAGTAAGATCAGAACTGTAAAATGTTCTTTTTAACCGATTTAGTGTTTTGGAGATTCCCAAATGTGCTCCAACTGGGGACGTGTGATACATGGCAAATAGCATGTGGTGTAGTTTTTTGGGAACAACAACACGCGGTCTGCTCTGGGAAGGGGTTTTATAAACTAAGACATTATCAATTATTTCATAGTTTGGAGGGTGTTGTCCAGACTTAATTGACTTAATTATATTTTTTAATTCTGGGTCTAGGGCTTGATGTTCTCTTATGTCTTGGAAGGCTTCTGGAAGAGAGAAAAGAACAAAACATTTTGGGGTAGGATTTTTGGGTTTGTTTGTTGAAGGTGTTGAACTTGTGTCATGTTGTTGGGGAGTTGTGGGGTCTTCCTCGTACAAACGAGAGAGGCAGTCTGCAACAACGTTCTCTTTGCCCTTAATGTGACTGACTTGAAATTTAAATGTGTTTATTAAGGCAATCCATCGTGCTATTTTTCCAATTTGCCTGGGGTGGTTCAGCAACCAGGAAAGAGCACTATTATCAACAAAAAGAGAAAATTCTCTATGCTCTAAGTTCTGAACTTTTCCAAGGCAAACACAACAGCGAGAGCCTCCAGTTCAAAGGTTGAGTAGTTCTTTTCATGGAGGCTCAGGGCACGACTGGCGTAAGCAACAGGTGCTAGGCTGCCATCCAAAGTTTCCTGGGACAAGACCGCACCCACAGCCGTGCCAGAGGCATCGGTCTGCAACGTGAAGGGTTTTTCGAAGTCGGGTAGCCTCAAAACAGGTGAAGATACTAAAATTGCTTTAAGTGTTTTGAATGCCTCCTCCTGAGAAGGTCCCCATAAGTATGGAACGCCCTTCCTTTTTAAGAATTTAAAGGTTCCGAAATCTGAGAAAAAGCTTTTAATGAATCTCGAGTAATATGAGCACATTCCCAGAAACCTAGAAAGTTGTTTTAAATTCTTAGGTGTTGGGTAGGAGTCGATAGGTTTACTTCTGTCAGGATTTAGACTGATTTTACCATTATGAAATATGTGACCCAGGAATTCTATTCTAGGAGATGCCACAACCATTTTTTCAGGACTAACAGTCAGACCAGCATCCCTAAGCCTGTCTAAAACTATTTTAAGATGCTGTACATGCTCGTTGAAACTGTTACTGAAGACAACTAGGTCATCAAAATAAACAAAAAGGAATTTGAATTTTATATCTCCAAAGACTTTGTCAAGTAGATTTGCCAAAACCATGCCACCGGAAGCTAAGCCGAAGGGCAGATAGTTATACTCGTAACAACCTGTGCTTGTGACAAAAGCCGTATATTTTTTGGAATTCTCATCAAGAGGAATTTGATTATAAGCACTTACAAGGTCCAGGTGGGAAAAATGAGAAGCCTTCCCTAAATACTGGAATGCTGACTCCACCGTTGGCATGGGAGTGTTCTCCAGCTCAACCATCTTATTTATGAGACGGTAGTCTACCACCATGCGACTTTTACCATTCTTTTTCGGGACTAAAAAACGCCGGACTTGAATATGGAGAGTTCACTATGACGAATAATACCCTTACTCAACAGGTCTTTAATATGGCTGTTTAGCTCTTTCAGTTTGGGAGGAGCATAATGAAAAGGTTTTGAGCGGACAATCTTATTAGTTGTTATACGGATGGTATAAGATATTAAGTTGGTTTTGCCAAGGCATGGTGTTATGGTATCCGGGTACTGCTGCAATAGGTTTTT